>NC_091237.1:18681899-18689399 GCF_040958095.1 Procambarus clarkii | reverse complement strand
AGCCGCAGATATTCCAAATCCAGACTAAAAATATACAAGCAAAAGCAATTTTATTAATTGAAAAATTTTCTGAAACATTAAAACTCTCCTCCCAAAAAAGCTTATTGATTTTTGAGGTGATTACAGAAGTTCTTCAATTTTGTTTGCACATTGCAACATGTATCGAGTCTTAGGGGTTTTGTAAGGATGTCTTATTGCTACTCGTATGGCAGTTGGCTTCGTTTTCAACTTACAATCGAGGATCCTCAATTCGATTCCCGTCCGGGACTGAAATGGTTGGGCATGTTTCCGTTTAATCTAATGTATCTCTTTTCACCTAGGAGGGTTTAGGATTTCCCTTAAATCCTACCCTGGATTTAGGCAACTGTTGTGGGGTTGCATCCTGGGGAGGGTTCGACCTTAAGGGGACCTCGAGATATATATATATATATATATATATATATATATATATATATATATATATATATATATATATATATATATATATAACTGAAAACTCACACCCCAGAAGTGACTCGAACCCATACTCCCAGAAGCAACGCAACTGGTATGTACGAGACGCCTTAATCCACTTGACCATCACGACCGGACAAAATGAGGTGATAGCCGAGGCTATTTGAACCACCCCACCGCCGGCACTCGGATAGTTATCTTGGGCATAGCATTTTACCAAATCACCTCATTCTTAGGGGCACACGTGAGGAACACAAATGCGGCGTCTCGTACATACCAGTTGCGTTGCTTCTGGGAGTATGGGTTCGAGTCACTTCTGGGGTGTGAGTTTTCAGTTGCATATTGTCCAGGGGACCATTCTGGCTTGTTCGCATATATATATATATATATATATATATATATATATATATATATATATACATATATATATATATATATATATATGTATATATATATATATATATATATATATATATATATATATATATATATATATATATATATATATATACATATATATATATATATATATATATGTATATATATATATATATATATATATATATATATATATATATATATATATATATATATATATATATATATATGTCTCGAATGGCTTCTTATCTTCGTTAAATCCCTCTGGCTGCGTGGCTCGAATTAGCACCGTTCATCCACGATTTACAGCCATTGGGTTATAGAAGTTCTATATAACGTTATCCACTGATAACCTTCATTATCAAATCATATATAATCATTATCCACGCCTCTCTTTCCTGTCAATTCTTCTTATGCAAGTATTTATCTTCCATCTAAATCTCCCCTTACTCCCCCTACCACCCCTCTCCCCATCTTCTCTTCCTCCCTAGCTTTCTTGCATCTTTCTCCTCACCCCCCCCTCACCCTTCCTCACCCCCCCTCACCCTCCCTCACCCCCCCCCTCACCCTCCCCGGTCACCCATCCAACCGTGCACCAGCCAGTAATAAAGGGACACAGTGCGGGATTCTCCTGTGAGGTTGATATCACCACAGAGCTTTGGGAGCGGTCTTGATTGGTCAACACACACACACACACACACACACACACACACACACACACACACACACACACACACACACACACACACACACACACACAATATTTAACAATATCTATTTCACACAATATCTATTTAACACAAGGGGAACACGCACAAGGGGACACAGGTGGAAACTGAGTGCCCAAATGAGCCACAGAGATATTAGAAAGAACTTTTTTAGTGTCAGAGTGGTTGACAAATGGAATGCATTAGGGGGTGATGTGGTGGAGGCTGACTCCATACACAGTTTCAAGTGTAGATATGACAGAGCCCGATAGGCTCAGGAATCTGTACACCTGTTGATTGACGGTTGAGAGGCGGGACCAAAGAGCCAGAGCTCAACCCCCGCAAACACAACTAGGTGAGTACACACACACACACACACAGGAGTTAGGAAGTTTTCTCTTAACAGGAGAATAGTGGGAAAATGGAATGCACTTAAGGAGCAGGTTGTGGCAGCATACTCTATTCATAATTTTAAAACTTGATATGATAGGAAAATGGGATCGGAGTCATTGCTGTAAACAACCGATGGCTAGAAAGGCAGGATCCAAGAGTCAATGCTCGATCCTGCAGGCACAAATAGGTGAGTACACAATACACATACACAAACACACACACACACACACACACACACACACACACACACACACACACACACACACACACACACACACACACACTCCAAACACAATACTCCATACCCACACAAACTCCAGGCAAACTCCATAAACAATTTCAAATGTAGATATGATAGAGCCCAGTAGGCTCAAGAATCTGTACACCTGTTGATTGACGGTTGAGAGGCAGGACCAAAGAGCCAAAGCTCAACCCTCCGCAAGCGCAAATAGGTGAGTACACCCCAGAGGAAGTAAAAACATGCACTCAATACTCTTGAAATTTTTTTGCGTGTCGGGGTGAGAGAAATCAGTATCGGATTCAGTGGACTGAAGTTCCTCGGTCATAACAAACTTAAAGGAGAAACAACAACAAAATATCTACAACAGGATTATATATATATATATATATATATATATATATATATATATATATATATATATATATATATATATATTATTAAATATGACCGAAAAAGTAAGATTAATAATTCTAACACGAATTTTCTCAATATTTCTTATGGTTTTTTTTCACTGTCGATGGTAATTGAAAAATCAGTTCTCCAAAATTCATTTTTTTTTTGGACTATTTTTAGACTAGAAATAAAAATGAATTTTGGAGAACTGATTTTTCAATTACCATCGACAGTGAAAAAAAACCATAAGAAATATTGAGAAAATTCGTGTTAGAATTATTAATCTTACTTTTTCGGTCATATTTAATAATATATGTCGACTGGAAAGACTGCTACCAATATATATATATATATATATATATATATATATATATATATATATATATATATATATATATATACAGCCTCTGTGGAAAAATTGCTGATTATTTTGGAATTATATATGACAGAAAATTTTAATTTATGTTGATAAAATTCTTGCAATTGGTGTCAGTTGATAATACGAAAATATACACAATTGACTATCCAAAAATATACAGCCAGCTGTTTAAAAAGAAATATACAGCTGGTACTTTACAAAAAAGATATACACAGCTGGCTCTACCCAAATATCTGTAAGCAGAGTTACTAAAATATTTGCAGCTGGTCATGAATTGACCTCACAGCTGGTGGAAGTTGCCTACAGCTGGTCCATTTAAGCTGTTATTATCCCATCAAAGCTTCGTTCCATCAGATATGTTACCAACGAGATATGATATATATATATATCCATATATATATATATATATATATATATATATATATATATATATATATATATATATATATATATATATATATATATATATATATATATCTTGTGTTGGTTATCATGAGGTTATCTTGAGATGATTTCGGGGCTTTTAGTGTCCCCGCGGCCCGGTCCTCGACCAGGCCTCCACCCCCAGGAAGCAGCCCGTGACAGCTAACTAACTCCCAGGTACCTATTTACTGCTAGGTAACAGGGGCATTCAGGGTGAAAGAAACTTTGCCCATTTGTTTCTGCCTCGTGCGGGAATCGAACCCGCGCCACAGAATTACGAGTCCTGCGCGCTATCCACCAGGCTACGAGGCCCCGTAGTATTGAACAATTTCAGCCGAAAAACTTCTAAAATCATTAAATGAAACAAAACTTCTCATGTCGCAAATTCAAAAATCATGTGGAACAAACTCATGAACAAAAGGAGAGAGATAACGATATACGTAGGAATTAGAGGAAGAAGTCAAGAAGAAAGTGAATGAAGAAGTCAGGAAGGAAGTCAAGGAGAGAATCAGGAAGGAGACCAGAGAGAAATTCAAGAAAAAAAAAGTCAAAATATGATTTTACGAACTCCTTACTAATATTTTTTTGCCCCCATGCCCTTGAGGGGTTATATCTGAGCCAATATGCCCTTGAGGGGTTATATCTGAGCCCCCCCATGCCCTTGAGGGGCTATATCTGAGCCCCCCCATGCCCTTGAGGGGCTATATCTGAGCCCCCATGACCTTGAGGGGTTATATCTGAGCCCCCCATGCCCTTGAGGGGTTATATCTGAGCCCCCCATGCCCTTGAGGGGTTATATCTGAGCCCCCCATGCCCTTGAGGGGTTATATCTGAGCCCCCATGCCCTTGAGGGGTTATATCTGAGCCCCCCATGCCCATGAGGGGTTATATCTGAGCCCCCCATGCCCTTGAGGGGTTATATCTGAGCCCCCCCATGCCCTTGAGGGGCTATATCTGAGCCCCCCCATGCCCTTGAGGGGCTATATCTGAGCCCCCATGACCTTGAGGGGTTATATCTGAGCCCCCCATGCCCTTGAGGGGTTATATCTGAGCCCCCATGCCCTTGAGGGGACTATATCTGAGCTCCCATGCCCTTGAGGGGCTATATCTGAGCCCCCATGCCCTTGAGGGGTTATATCTGAGCCCCCCATGCCCTTGACAGGTTATATCTGAGCCCCCATGCCCTTGAGGGGTTATATCTGAGCCCCCATGCCCTTGAGGGGTTATATCTGAGCCCCCATGCCCTTGAGGGGTTATATCTGAGCCCCCATGCCCTTGAGTGGTTATATCTGAGCCCCCATGCCCTTGAGGGGTTATATCTGAGCCCCCATGCCCTTGAGGGGTTATATCTGAGCCCCCCATGCCCTTGAGGGGTTATATCTGAGCCCCCATGCCCTTGAGGGGTTATATCTGAGCCCCCATGCCCTTGAGGGGTTATATCTGAGCCCCCATGCCCTTGAGGGACTATATCTGAGCCCCCATGCCCTTGAGGGGACTATATCTGAGCTCCCATGCCCTTGAGGGGCTATATCTGAGCCCCCATGCCCTTGAGGGGCTATATCTGAGCCCCCATGCCCTTGAGGGGTTATATCTGAGCCCCCCATGCCCTTGAGGGGTTATACCTGAGCCCCCCATGCCCTTGAGGGGTAATATCTGAGCCCCCCATGACCTTGAGGGGTTATATCTGAGCCCCCCATGCCCTTGAGGGGCTATATCTGAGCCCCCATGCCCTTGAGGGGCTATATCTGAGCCCCCATGCCCTTGAGGGGCTATATCTGAGCCCCCATGCCCTTGAGGGGCTATATCTGAGCCCCCCCCCATGCCCTTGAGGGACTATATCTGAGCCCCTATGCCCTTGAGGGGCTATATCTAAGCCCCCATGCCCTTGGGGGTATAACATACACCCAACAACGCTCTCAAACACAATTCACGTCCCCACTTCTGCAGACACAACTCTTCTCTCATCAGTAAAGAATTATTAAATGATCTCGACAACAAGGGGGAAGAAGTGGTCACAAATGCTGCCCCGTCAAGCGCTACGGGCCCTCCACAGCTGCCACACACACACACACACACACACACAGCACACACACACACACACACACACACACACACACACACACACACACACACACACACACACAGCACACACACACACACACACACACACACACACACACACAGCACACACACACACACACACACACACACACACACACACACACACACACAGCACACACACACACACACACACATAGGGGCCTGGTGGCTGAGTGGACCGCACTCGGGATTCGTAATTCTAGGGACCGGGGATTGACCACAGGCGATGGGGGGAAATAAATGGGGGCTTAGTTTCTTGAACTCTGATGTACCTGTTCACATTGCAGTAAATATGTTCCTGGGAGATAGACAACTGTTACGGGCTGCTTCCTGGTGTGTGTGTATATGTGTGTGTGTGTGTGTGTGTGTGTGTGTGTGTGTGTGTGTGTGTGTGTGTGTGTGTGTGTACTCACCTAGTTGTACTCACCTAGTTGTGTTTGCGGTGGTTGAGCTCTGGCTCTTTGGTCCCACCTCTCAACCGTCAATCAATAGGTGTACAGGTTCCTGAGCCTATTGGGCACTATCATATCTACACTTGAAACTGTGTATGAAGTCAGCCTTCACCACATCACTTCCTAATGCATTCCATTTGTCAACCACTCTTGTGTGTCTGTGTGTATGTGTGTGTGTTTACTAGTTGTGTTTTGCGGGGGTTGAGCTTTGCTCTTTCGGCCCGCCTCTCAACTGTCAATCAACTGTTTACTAACTACTTTTTTTTTTTTTTTTTCCCACACCACACACACACACCCCAGGAAGCAGCCCGTGACAGCTGACTAACTCCCAGGTACCTATTTACTGCTAGGTAACAGGGGCACTTAGGGTGAAAGAAACTTTGCCCATTTGTTTCTGCCTCGTGCGGGAATCGAACCCGCGCCACAGAATTACGAGTCCTGCGCGCTATCCACCAGGCTACGAGGCCCCACACTTGTGTGTGTGTGTGTGTGTGTGTGTGTGTGTGTGTGTGTGTGTGTGTGTTTGTGTGTGTGTGTGTGTGTGTGTGTGTGTGTGTGTCTCCTCCCTCACGTCAGGTTCACAGACCCCCAAGGAAGTAAACAGGTGGATCAGGTGTTTACGTGGCAGTCTATTGAAGCTTGCAACACCGGTCAGAGGCGCTCGGGGTTGCAATCCACGTCTGTGTTGGTAGTTAGAGTCACGCGTCAAATAATAGTTTCCAATTGATATATTGTACTAACATACACACACACACACACACACACACACACACACACACACACACACACACACACACACACACACACACACACACTCACACACACACACACACACACACATACACCCACACACACCCACACACACACACATCAGTTGATTGACTGTTGAGAGGCGGGACCAAAGAACCAGAGCTCAACCCCCGCAAGCACAAATAGGTGAGTACAAATAGGTGAATACACACACACACACACACACACACACACACACACACACACACACACACACACACACACACACACACACACACACACATTGTATTATATTATGTGATTGACAATAATGTATTTAAGGCATTTGATTAATCATTACTCAGTCAAAACAAGGGATCAGCGGAAGTAAATCCCAAGTCCTATGCACTCAAGCAGCGACAGAAAAAACAAAACCAGTAGGTTAACAGTGCCAAACCGGTTCCTTCTGCCCTCTCCTGGGCTCCCTAGATTCTCCTGTCCCAAGGCCAGGCTTGTCCAAACGACTGTCGATCTCAAAGACGCATTCGTCAATTTGAACGTATTACGTATTCAACATTTGCATTTTCTCACTAGCCCAACCACGGTAGAGCGACGGTCTTCGCGTCATGCAGGTCGGCGTTCAATCCCCGACCGTCCAAATGGTTGGGCACCATTTTGGAACTTTCTGTAAGTGGGTGAAGCATTTAGAGAGGTGGGATTCGAACCGAGGTCTTGAAAGAAGCAGAGCTCGAGAACAACACAGGAGTCATCAGTTCTAAGTCGAGTGCAAAGTGCTTTTCATTCAGGAAAATATATAGGGAATTTTGGTGGCTGGCTTAATTAGCATTTGGC
>NC_091237.1:18654399-18676899 GCF_040958095.1 Procambarus clarkii | reverse complement strand
CAAGCCTTATAAAGTCATCCCGGATTAAAGTTTTCTTTGGACTTTCAAAGTGATAACTTTTTTCATAGGATGGGATGTGTTCTTTGATCCCTATGGACTGTTCTTTGATCCCGATGGGCTGTCTGTTCTTTGCATCCAGCTTTCTCCTTTTCAGGCTGCAAGAGCAGGGCATTCAGGTTTGATCACTGCAACACTGCAAGCCTGCAGCGTTGCCCTTGTGTCAAGCGCCTGTGTTGGTGTCCGTGCCAATTTATTTTTCGTAATATGAGAATTGTGTAAATTCCTTTTCATGTTCTCGTAGGTAATACAATTTAAGACAAGCGCATTAATATTATTTTGAGGACTAATTTGCATTGACAATATTAATTAGGTCATTATACCTGTCAGCGTTAATTAAAGAGGTATAATTGAAAGGGATTACATTGTATACAATGTATACGTGGAACTTAAAATGCCACTGACAAAATATACTTTTCTCTTATGAAAAGTTTGCTGTGTAAACCTGCGTTTTCAATTTTCCGTCACTGTTCAGCTTTGAGATGAGTTTACAATGTCAATCACTTAAGCTTGACCAGCCCCTAGTGGGGTGTAGAGTTTAGCTTGAAAAGCAGCCAATGTCGTCGTTTCATTCCGGTCACACACACACACACGTGTGCGTGTGTGTGTGTGTGTGTGTGTGTGTGTGTGTGTGTGTGTGTGTGTGTGTGTGTGTGTGTGTGTGTGTGTGTGTGTGTATAATAACATAATATTAAGCTACATAATAACAACCTTTATAATTCCTCTATTGACCACCTTCTCTACCAATTTAATCACGAAGATTTTAACAAATTGTTCCAAAGTTTTCCCGACTCTAGAATCCGTTGAATTTCTGGAGGAGGCGAGTTTCTTATTGGTTGTTGGTGTGTGTGTAGCGTTGGATCTGATTGGTTCATGTTGTTGGCATGTGTAGCGTTGGTTCTGATCGGTTCAGTAACTATATTAAAAGTGCTTTGCCTCTGATAACGTGAATGACTTAGGGGGGGCTTAGTTGGGGCAGGTTTTGTTGGGTTTGGGAGTGATCTGGTCGATGAAACAGGTGTTGGGTGGGGTTTGAGGAAGGGGTCTGGTCGTTCAGGTCGATTAAGCCTGGTGTCGATTAAGCTGGTGTTGAGACGAGAGAAGGTCGAGTCAAAAAAGAGGGAGAAAACTTCGAATTCATTTTTGTAATCGCATCAACAGAGAGAAAATTCAACTTGTTACTAATCTCTTTCTTATCTGTGTAGTGTACTTATCACATTATCTTAAGAGCTGGGATAAGGCAGGGCTAAGAAATTGATGTTTCAACCACCTAAGCCATCGGGGATCGAACGTCGACCCTGCCGAATGTTGGGTCCATGGACTATGAAGTCCCCTAGACAAAAGGCAAGACCATTTGACATGGATATAACATTTTAAAAAGTTATCTTCACAGGGTTGTTATCTTTAGATACACATTACCCTAAATCTCATTTTTTTTCTCTCTCTCTCTCCTCCCTTTGCAACAGATAACTTTCCTTAGCCAATTTTTTTGTCTCATTTCCATAGCCAGTCTCTTAATAGGCGCACTCTGCATGATTGCATTGGTGCAGTTATTGCGTTGATCCATCACACTGTTACTCGCGTGTGCTTCTGAAGTTGCATCTGTAGTGGATTGCCTCGCTCGCAGTGGCGAAAATCTGAACTTCCTTTAAACTCTACAGTCTTGTAACCCAGTAGCTAGCGCAACTCCTTCAAAAAAATCTAAAAAGTTCTGGGTTCGATTACCGTCAGGAGAACAGAGGCGTTTGGGCACGTTTTCTTTCAACTGATGCGTCTGTTCTCCTTGCAGTAAATGTTTATCCCGGAATCTAAGGAACTTTTGTTGCTTACATCCTATGGGAAGGTCAATTGAGAGAGAGAGAGAGAGAGAGAGAGAGAGAGAGAGAGAGAGAGAGAGAGAGAGAGAGAGAGAGAGAGAGAGAGAGAGTGTCTCTTACCAGGATAGATGAAATCAGAAAAGTAAAAGGCTGTCTCTCTCTCTCTCTCTCTCTCTCTCTCTCTCTCTCTCTCTCTCTCTCTCTCTCTCTCTCTCTCTCTCTCTCTCTCTCTCTCTCTCTCTCTCTCTCCCTACTCTTCAATCTAATACAACAGGAAATAGAAGATAGAACTTATTCTATTACTAATAATGACGCTGATTAATAGATATACTACACGGTCTCTTCTTGACTTACAGCTAGATTCATAACATTACACTCACGTGAGTTTAACTCTAGAAATCATTTCCTGAATCAATGTTCCAGACTGTAGGTTTTCATGGCATACTCCTCCATGTTATTCCATGTATTGTTAATGATGCAACATGTATTTAGTATACATGAATCGTGAAAAAAAATTACCTAGTTAGCTGTTTCATAAAAGTTTATTTTGAATTCTTGCCAACGGCGTTTGTAGACAATTTAGTTTACTGTTGAACAATGTAGAGAAAGTAACCTTTCAACTATATATATATATATATATATATATATATATATATATATATATATATATATATATATATATATATATATATTGTATATATTTTATATGTACTTCCGTATTTAGCGGAAGTAGATGCTATAAAAATGATTTATAAAAATGATTTTATCATTTATAAAAACGATAAAATTATTATTTTTCGTTGTGAAACATGAATATCAAATATTTTCTCATTTTTAAGGGTATCTAATACGACGGTCTAGCTGACTGCAGCTTGGTGTTCAATCCCCCTATATCTCCATACACCTTTCAAGTGCTATATAATGGTAATGCCATATAGTGCTTTCTCTTAATAAACCCCTTACATTTTTAATGGTATCGAATTTATTCCCCATCCTAAAGGCTTCGATTTGGTACTTCCCTGAGAAGACCCACTGATACCAACGTGATTAAACATTACAACGAAATACTACATGGTCTAACCTTTTTTAGATGGTGTTGGTAACACTAAAACAACCATGGGAGAGGTTGACAGGTGTTGGTAACCCTGAAACAACCATGGGAGAGGTTGACAGGTGTTGGTAACCCTGAAACAACCATGGGAGAGGTTGGCAGGTGTTGGTAACCCTGAAGCATTACCATGGGAAAGGTTGACAGGTGTTGGTAACCCTGAAACAACCATGGGAGAGGTTGGCAGGTGTTGGTAACCCTGAAGCATTACCATGGGAGAGGTTGACAGGTGTTGGTAACCCTGAAGCATTACCATGGGAGAGGTTGACAGGTGTTGGTAACACTGAAACAACCATGGGAGAGGCAAGCAGGTGTTGGTAACACTGAAACAACCATGGGAGAGGTTGACAGGTGTTGGTAACCCTGAAACAACCATGGGAGAGGTTGACAGGTGTTGGTAACCCTGAAGCATTACCATGGGAGAGGTTGACAGGTGTTGGTAACACTGAAACATAACCATGGGAGAGGCAGGCAGGTGTTGGCAACCCTGAAACAACCATGGGAGAGGTTGACAGGTGTTGGTAACCCTGAAGCATTACCATGGGAGAGGTTGACAGGTGTTGGTAACACTGAAACATAACCATGGGAGAGGCAGGCAGGTGTTGGCAACCCTGAAACAACCATGGGAGAGGTTGACAGGTGTTGGTAACCCTGAAGCATTACCATGGGAGAGGTTGACAGGTGTTGGTAACACTGAAACAACCATAGGAGAGGCAAGCAGGTGTTGGTAACACTGAAACAACCATGGGAGAGGTTGACAGATGTTGGTAACACTGAAACATAACCATGGGAGAGGCAGGCAGGTGTTGGTAACCCTGAAACATAACCATGGGAGAGGCAGGCAGGTGTTGGCAACCCTGAAACAACCATGGGAGAGGTTGACAGGTGTTGGTAACACTGAAACAACCATGGGAGAGGTTGACAGGTGTTGTAATCCTGAAACATAACCATGGAAGAGGCAGGCAGGTGTTGGCAACCCTGAAACCTAACCATGGGAGAAGCAGGCAGGTGTTGGCACTGCCAAAGCACATGACCATGGGAGACATGAATGAGGTGTGGGAGGGGGAGATGATAGCGGCAGCGTGGTGGCACTCTACGCATGTGGGAGCGCCTCTGGCACTCGTCCGTACATAAGGCAGTCAGAGTGCCACCAGAGCTCAGTCCCGCTGAAACCTTGACGCAGGTGCCAGTGGTTAAAGCGGCCCTCTGCTCTCTCTCTCTCTCTCTCACTCTCTCTCTCCCTCCTCTATCCCCTAGAGGGCGTCGTTAGAGAGGAGAAAACCACTCTATATATATACTGTGTCTTCTAACCAACTGTGTTTATATTAGAAAATATTTTCCGAAATACTGTGTGCCACATTGATTAAGATTTAGCAGAAAGTAGATTTTTGGTTGGTGAGTCGAAATTTTTGGTGGCTTCATTCACTGAATGAAGTGCTACTTTTTTTGGGGGGGTTCAAGTTGTGACGCTACTTTTCCATCGTGGAAAAGTAGTTTTCCGCTGCCTATGGTCTGTGTGTCTGATGAGACAGCTTTCTGGTGCTGAAATAATCTAACTCTTTGAACAAAGGTCTCGAACGAGGTGATATCGGTTCGTATAGACATCAGTGTCTATCATCGAAACATATAATGACATCGAAAAATATATGAGACATCGATATATCTATATATATGTATATAAACTTCGAAAAAAAGCATATTTACAAAACTAACTTTTGTGGTGCTTTTCTGTGACTTCATGCGGTGTATTTTGGACATAATAATACAGTAATGTAGGTGAGTATTGTTGAATTTATTGATTTTTTGTAATAACCTACAATATCCTTTTTCTAAATGATTAAATGATATTGATACAGGATGAAGTCCCACACGTTTAATTCCAATAGGTGTTTAAATATATAGGCTCGTAGGCCTACTGTATTTTAATACCAATTGTGTCGCCTAATTATATTCCTTATTCCATTTGCCAAGTTAACTGTTACAGATTCGTGATTACAGCCGGTGATTAGGATTGGTTTGGCTGAAGTCGCATATAAGTATGACGGTGATTGGTTTTTCATAAGATACCTGAATGGAGGCGATGATTGGTCGTACACCTGTTTGTCCCACCTGTTGATTGTACCACGAGTGGTACACCCGCACCCCTCCCCCCCCCCCCAGGCACCTGACTGATTGCTAGTTAGCGAAATATATACACAATATCTAAACCGGTAAACGTCAGTCATACAAATACATAAACATTGCCCAAATATATATATATATATATATATATATATATATATATATATATATATATATATATATATATATATATATATATATATATATATATATATATATACAAATCATGCCATTGTAAATAATATAAATGCATTCAAATGCCTAACCTAACCTAACCAACTCGCGGAAGGGGAATTAGTCCATAAACAAAGGAGTCGAACAGTCTCGAGTCGTTAACTCGGGTCCTGTTCTGGTAATTCACGGGGCGTCCGAATACTCTAGACCGTCCTCGTTAACAAAGGCCAATTACTAGTTAATCTAACCGCCAAACCCCACTGTTTATGCGTGAAAAAAACTGTCCACATACGACTCATAATTGATGACGTTCGAACTCTTCTCGAATGCTTCGAACGTCATCAATTCGAATGCTTCGTTCGAATGCTTCGTTGATGACCTCTGTTCGAATTGTCATGCAAGAAAATGCTTCTCCCACCTGCTTCAAATACCAATAATTGTCAACAGAACCTAACTAAACCATCGCCAAAACTATACATAAAACTCTAATAAACACTATTAATTTACATACAGGGTAAAAAAAACTAATTTAAATATGCAATGCATTAAAACTGATGAATGCATATTGGAGTCAACCGCCGCTTTTACGAGCCTAGCTTGCGAACAGGTTGCATTCCCATGCAAAAAAAAAAAAGGCCAACAAAATACACGGTTCATTGATGTGAATGAATGACGGTTATTGTATGTCTGCAACACGAACGAGCAAGGCCTAAGCACGGTTGCAATTACCACAAATCACGTATAAGGCAACTTATTTAATTAAGAGGCAAATCATCAACCATCAAGTACACCCATGTGCTTCAAATTATGCAGACGATGAGTCACAATAACGTGGCTGAAGATATGATGACCAGACCACACACCAAAAGATAAGGAGATGATGACGACGTTTCGGTCCATCCTGGACCATTAGCAAGCCGATTGTGATTGTAATAATGGTCCATAAAGGACCGAAACGTCGTCTCTTCATCCTCTGATATGTAATTTGGTCATCACAGATTATTAACCCAAAAACTGAGTAGCTATTAAAAAATAATACATCGAAAAGAACCTATTTAAAAACAGTAGACAAATCACATGTGAAAAATCTCATTTAGTGATTAGAACAAAGGTGAAAGTTGCATACGGTGTTTGGAGTGTGCAGGGGTTGAGATATCGTGAGGTATCTCGTATGTATTGGTCATTACACCTCTAACACATCAAAATATAAGTCATGCAGATACAAAAAAACTCTGGATAATGGGATGTGACGCTATTAGAAAACAACTAGGCCAAGTTGGATAGATTTACTCATAAAGCAAGATGTGTGTGTGTGCGTGTGTGTGTGTGTGTGTGTGTGTGTGTGTGTGTGTGTGTGTATGTGTGTGTGTGTGTACTCACCTAGTTGTACTCACCTAGTTGTGTTTGCGGGGGTTGAGCTCTGGCTCTTTGGTCCCGCCTCTCAACCGTCAATCAACAGGTGTACAGATTCATGAGCCTATCGGGCTCTGTGTGTGTGTGTGTGTGTGTGTGTGTGTGTGTGTGTGTTTGTGTGTGTGTGTGTGTGTATGTGTGTGTGTGTGTGTGTGTGTGTGTGTGTGTGTGTGTGTGTGTGTGTGTGTGTGTTTACTCACCTCACCAAATTGTGCTTGCGGGGGTTGAGCTCTGGCTCTTGGAATCCCACCTCCGGCTGTGTTAACAGGGAGCCTCAAACCATGAACATGAGAACCTGAGGTGAGCGACATGAGTGCCAGAAATATCGAATCTATGACCACCGACATATACATGTTGTTGTTGTTTTAGATTCAGCTACTTGGAACAAAAAAATTCCAAGTAGCACGGGCTATGGTGATCCCGTAGTGGACACACAAGCGCAGTCGTATATATACTGTACTGTCCTGAGTTCCTGCGGGCCATCAGTTGGAACCTCATTACTCTGATACAAAGCTAATTGGTTCCATTCATCCGGGCTCTAGAAGACTCGAACTCTGAACCCCCACACGCGTGTGAGGCCGAAATGCCTGAGCTTCGGCTCTGGGGTCCCGCCCTCTTTCTCTCAACTTTCACTCAACCGATGTATAGGTTCCTGAGCCTAATGGGCGTTCGAGAATGAAGTCTGAAGTCATGAAGGCATGAAGTCTGTCTCCACCACATTAATGTGGTGGAGACAGACTTCGTATTCAGACAGACAGTACATATTCCATCTGTTTATTACTCTGACATTGAACAAAAAAAATTATAATTTTTCTGTGCCATCTGCATCTGTGGCCCCTTGTTCGAGTCCCTTGCTATTCCCATCACTTCGTCTGAGATTTTTCTTACGTAGTAATCATATCTTGACGCTTTCTCCTGATAGGTGTATTAGGAAGAGAATGGAACTATCATCCAGGTATGGGAATTTCCTTAAGGCTAGTCTCGTAACTCGTACTTTTTTTAGATCTGGTATCCATCTGGAGGCATTTTTCTAAGTTTTCAAGAACCTTATCATTTTTTAGGTAAAGAATGACTTTTTTTTAACACAGGTGGGTTCAGGAGCAGACGACTGCCTACTCCTGCTAGCAGGCTTAAACCTTTCCCTTAGAGATTATGGTGAGTCTTTCTCATTGTCCACGGTACACGACTTATCAGTATGCTATCGCTGCATATACCAGGGTGAGTCTGACGTGTGTGTGTGGTACATGAGACTCTAAATGGTTCCCGTACTGATATGTCTAAAGGCAGTTCTTATGATAGCCAACCTGTCATAGATTGTCAGCGATAACAGATCATGTTAACTGGTGTGACTTCCAGTAACAAATCACAGCACTGCACCATTATGTAATACACCATTTAGCAACTGCTGAACTATTAGCAACTGTTGGTCAGGTGTATATATGTATACACGCACCAAATTACAGGCCCCGAGTACAGCACCACGTTGCTGTAATGGTCCCCTGAGGCCGGTTTTTAATGGTTAGTAATGGGAGGCTGTAGGGAAGTTTCAGACCAATTATGACCCACAGGTGACGTGGGGGAGGGGGGGGGCGTTTTCTCTCTCTCTCTCTCTCTCTCTCTCTCTCTCTCTCTCTCTCTCTCTCTCTCTCTCTCTCTCTCTCTCTCTCTCTCTCTCTCTCTCTCTCTCTCTCACTCTCTTCTCCTACCTCCTTTCTTCCTAATAATGTGAAATCCCGTTCAACAGAATCATCTATTGATTCGACCCTTCCTTGCCGTGTTCCATCTACCCCCTAGCGGCTCTCACTGTCCTAGCCCAATCGGCTCTGGTGAGAGGCGCTGAAGGAAGGTCTGCCAGTTCACCAGGGAGAGAAAAACAGCCTCGTAAAATGAAGAGTAGACAGTAAATAGGTCGTGGAGAGCAGAGTACTGTCTCTCTTACTCTCACACACACACACACACACACACACACACACACACACACACTGCAGGATCCAAGAGCCAATGCTCGATCCTCCAGGCACAAACAGGTAGATGAGTACACACACACACACACACACACACACACACACACACAAATATATATATATATATATATATATATATATATATATATATATATATATATATATATATATATATATATATATATATATATATATATGACAATGTCAGACCACGGAGGAAAAATGAAACAGGAATTTCCTTAAGTACTTTCGTATATTAAATACATCTTCAGAAGGTCTTCTGAAGATGTATTTAATATACGAAAGTACTTAAGGAAATTCCTGTTTCAGTTTTCCTCCGTGGTCTGACATTGTCACATTCTTAATCACGTGTTTATTTTCGTGATATACACACACACATATCTATATATATATATATATATATATATATATATATATATATATATATATATATATATATATATATATATATACACAAACTGGGTCGAATAACGACGAACGCAGCTACTCTATATTCCAGTTAGTTTTCTATTAGC
This sequence comes from Procambarus clarkii, assembly GCF_040958095.1. Classification (NCBI taxonomy): domain Eukaryota; kingdom Metazoa; phylum Arthropoda; class Malacostraca; order Decapoda; family Cambaridae; genus Procambarus; species Procambarus clarkii. The sequence continues at coordinate 18,667,709 of NC_091237.1, read as the reverse complement.
GTTCATAAACAGCTCAAATTCAGACAGACAGACAGACGGACGGACGGCTAAACGCCTCGAAAGCTAGTCATTAATCTTGGCATAGCACTATATTCTCGTCATTTATATCCCCCTGATGTTTACACCGTGAAACTGGCGGGGGGGGGGGGACAGTAACGTAGTCACGCATTGAACACATCTACAAGGGCCGTGACGAGGATTCGAACTTCCGTCTGTGAGCATCCCAGACGGTCTAGTCACGCATTCATGGTACTGAAACATCTAAGTTCAGGATCTATGCCACCCTTCGATCCCGGGCGCCGGCGAGAAACAATGGGCAGAGTTTCTTTTTTTCACCCTATGCCCCTGTTACCTAGCAGTAAAATAGGTACCTGGGTGTTAGTCAGCTGTCACGGGCTGCTTCCTGGGGATGGAGGCCTGGTCGAGGACCGGGCCGCGGGGACACTAAAGCCCCGAAATCATCTCAAGATAACCTCAAGATAACCCTCTTGTTTCACTTAGGGGAGGCCTGACGCTAAGGATGGTATGCCACTGTCTTAACTACACTTTTAAGGGACCTATTTGATAACTCAAGAAACTCAAGATAACTCAAGATAACTTCAGAAACAAGTAGTGTATTGTGAGGACTAATAATAAACAGAAGCTCCCCTATGACTCTGTAATATCCCCATTGGTCGAACTATTATGTATTAGCGATAAGACCTACCATTAACGTATGATGACTTACTGTAAATATGTAGCTCTTGTAATAGCACTTTCTCTGTAACTAGCTGACATTGTAACTATAAGGTGTGAAGGATAGATGAAATTGTTTATGTAATAATCTAAGATGAGGTCTGATAAAGACCTTTTGTACCCTCTGTAATGCTTTTGCGCTACCGCTCACAGGATGAGTATGGGGTGCACAATAAACTAGTCGCCTTCGGCGGCAACAATCAAATCAATGTCTTAACTATGGCGCCTGACTTGTTATGCAACTGAGAAATGTGGCAACCCAATTATGGTTGACGGTGATTGGTTGCCTGTAATTATATGGCAAACGACCCCGGCTCCCGATAATCGCGTCTAGAACAGCTTTCAGCTTTCATAATCATAGGCTGCAAAGCTCTGTGGGGGGTTAGCAGTAACAACAAAAGAGAGTGTTACGAAAACACACTGTATTTTCCGTTACCAAAATACTGTAGTTTATGTAACCAGTTTCGTCTCATTTACAACTACAATTTACAACTCTCCATTTGATCCTTTTTTTGTATTGAAGAAAGCAATTTTTGTATTTCATTTTCAGCTATTATTACTGCTACTGTTGAGGCTATTAAGCCATTATTAGGCCTACTAGTCTCAAGTTCATTGGCGTTATTAGGCCTACTGCTGATAACACAAGTAAGATCTGGAAACTCAAATGGGTCAGGTTATCTTGAGATGATTTCGGGGCTTTAGTGTCCCCGCGGCCCGGTCCTCGACCAGGCCTCCACCCCCAGGAAGCAGCCCGTGACAGCTGACTAACTCCCAGGAACCTATTTACTGCTAGGTAACAGGGGCATTCAGGGTGAAAGAAACTTTGCCCATTTGTTTCTGCCTCGTGCGGGAATCGAACCCGCGCCACAGAATTACGAGTCCTGCGCGGTATCCACCAGGCTACGAGGCCCCCTCGTCGAAGGAAGGTCGAAGGAATGTATAGAAATATTTATATCCTGTACAAGTGTTCAACAAATGGAATGCACAAACCAAAAAAATATTATGAAAGCTCCATCCAAAACTTCATGGGCCGAAATCCACAACAAATTCGAACGTCAGAATAGTTAATTATAATACAACAAGGTACAACAGCCGGGGCATAGACAGCTAGACATCACGTTCTCGTCGTCACTAATAGCTCACCACCTATAGGAAAGTCCCACTACCACCCTACACCTCCCCTATTTCCTCTTTCAACCTTCCCATATCTCTTTAATCTGCAGGCTTGTATTAGGCCATTTCTCAGAGCACCAAGCCCATATCTCACTCACACACATTCAAAAGTTCAGCTTTCTTCCTACTCCTATTATTTATTGGTAACTATTAAGGCATAAATAGCATTTATTGGCCGCTCTCTCAAGATTTATTAAGAAATTTTACGATTTCGAGGCCAGTTTTTTTTAGCTTGAAGATTTTCCTTCAAGTGGCATTTCAAGCCAGAAATTCGTTGACTTGTTTTTCTTGTTATTTCATTGTTTTAGTTTCCCTAGTTGTTGATGTCAATTGACGTCATTCGACACTTCAGAAACTATGTCATTCTACGGGGCATAGATATCACTTTACATGGCTTGGAAATCATTTGACAAGACACAGATATCATTTTATGTCTTAGAATTAATATTTAAGAACATCAAAATCGTTTAACTAAGTCTTCAGAAATCATTTTTACAAATTACCTCCAAGACTAATTTTCATATACCAGTTCCTTGCCCTCATATCCTAGCTCCTTGTCCTCATATCCCAGCTCCTTGACTTCATATCCCAGCTCCTTGTCCTCATATCCCAGCTCCTTTTCCTCATATCCAAGTTCCTTGCCCTCATATCCCATCTCCTTCCCCCTCATATCCCAGCTCCTTGTCCTCATATCCCAGCTCCTTGTCCTCATTTCCCAGCTCTTTGTCTACATATTCCAGCTCCTTGTCCTCACCTCCCAGCTCCTTATTATATCCCAGCTCTTTGCTTTAGCCCCCTCCTCGTCCCTTCAGGGTGCTATATAGTTATACAGCCTTAGCAATTTCCCCTCATAATTACAGCCTTCTGGGCCGCTGGACTTATATAATAGTCTGTACATAAACTGGAGAACGCAAATGAATAAGCTATAATGCCTTCGCAATATACAAACTCAGTTAAGAGAAGCCTGAAAAACTAAACTCATTTTCTCTAAATTAGCATACAAAACTTAAGGATCTAATTTAGAGCTGTAAGTTACTTTAGAATACATGTAAACAATTATAATAAAAGGCATTTAAGCTGCAAAAAAAATATTTGGCGTGAGTGGAATGAATTTTGGGAATAGTTGTCATATATTGGAATACAATCATTGTAAGTATACTGGAGGTATACACTGTATGTAATGTATATGTTTGCCTATTCACAACTATTAATGTTATTTACAGCATTATGTGGCATCAATACACATATGTAGAGTGTGTGTGTGTGGGTGTATTTACTATTTGTGCTTGCAACATCGAGCTATCAGCTCTTGGAGCCATTCCAACTATCGGCTGCTTAATGTACTGACTCGCGACCTATTTCTTTCGTTTTATCAGACTTAAACATATTTATCTCTCTCACAGGCATCCCCCAGTTACTCAACTCCCAAGTACCTATTTACCGCTGGGTGAACAGAGGCATGAGATGAAATTCATTGCTCATTTCTGCCTTGATTAGAAATCTAACCCAGGTTCTTAAGATTACGATGCAAGAGCGAAGTCCGCTCGGCTGCGAGGACCTGTGTGTGTGTGTGTGTGTGTGTGTGTGTGTGTGTGTGTGTGTGTGTGTGTGTGTGTGTGTGTGTGTGTGTGTGTGTGTGTATGTGTGTGTGTGTGTGTGTGTCATTCAGATATACAGGCGATGAATCACAATAACGTGGCTAAAGCATGTTGACCAGACCACACACTAGAAGGTGAAGGGACGACGACGTTTCGGTCCGTCCTGGACCATTCTCAAGTCGATTGTGAATGGACAATCGACTTGAGAATGGTCCAGGACGGACCGAAACGTCGTCGTCCCTTCACCTTTTTTGTGTGTGGTCTGGTCATCATTCAAATATATTCTTTCCTCTGTGAAATATATAGAGATCTTATTACTGAATATAATCTTAGATACATTCATTTCAACTTCTTACGATGTTTCAAGACTCGCTAATTAAATACATTTTCTCCCATGCAAGAAAACATGTGTCCAGTGCAGTGAGTCTATGGCAGATGCACAACAGGTGTCAACGGATGATTAATAAACCCATTAATCGATTTATCTTTAACGTAATAAATATCTGAAAATAAAATTCTAATTTAACCTATGAATAGTTTTTTAAAAATAATTATTTTAGTAGTGGTTAATAATGGCTACTTCAGATAGTTTTCAAGTTCTTCTCCAATTTTATGATCTAAATGAAGGTTTTGTGTAAATATTTCCTCTTGGGCTTGCTTGCTCTCTCTTTCTCTCTTTCACTCACTCTCTCTCTCTCTCTCTCTCTCTCTCTCTCTCTCTCTCGCTCTCTCTCTCTCTCTCTCTCTCTCTCTCTCTCTCTCTCTCTCTCTCTCTCTCTCTCTCTCTCTCTCTTTCTTTCTTTCTTTCTTTCTTTCTCTCTCTCTCTTTTGGCCGTCAAGGTGCAAAAAGAATTCTGCAGGAGAAAGGGTGACATGAAAGCAATTCCCATATAGCTGAAGTGACATGGGAGGAAAAACTCGGTGAAAAGTTCTCCCAGCAAAGTTCCTCTCCCACATCAAACAGGCTGACGTGTGATTCCTGCCTTTGTCCCATGTTAACAGGGCGTTGAGAGTGCGTGGGAGATGGGTGTGGCTCCTATGTTAAAAGATTTTTCCCTTGTTTCTTTGTGAGGTGTTTCTTTGTTCCATATTTTGATTTGTTTGCTCTGGATATAGATTGTGTGCTCTTGTTCCGAGTACGTTTTTCGTAAAGGCATGAAGGTTAGGTTAGGTCAAACCCTTCCTGTCCACTCAAAAGCAGTAAGTGTCAGTCTTGCAAATGAAACTGTTACTGACAATCGACTTGAGAACGGTCCAGGACGGACCGAAACGTCGTCGTCCCTTCACCTTCTAGAGTGTGGTCTGGTCAACTTACTTTAGCCACGTTATTGTGACTCCTCGCCTGCAAATGAAACTACTGTTAACATGGAGCAAATAAGCAACATTCACAGCGAGTCTAATCTTCGTTTGAGCACTGTGGATCGTTTGGTTAGCGAGTTTTCAGCTTAAATACGGTTCAGACCTCAAAAAACCTGTGCAGGCGATGAGTCACAATAACGTGGCTAAAGTATGTTGACCAGACCACACACTAGAAGGTGAAGGGACGACGACGTTTCGGTCCGTCCTGGACCATTCTCAAGTCGATTGTCCTCATAAAATCTTTCTCATAATCTACAACTGAGTCGAGGGTTAGAGACTGACTATCTCTCACTTTGCTTCCGACTTCGCCTGAGACGTTATCATTTATCATTGGCCACTTCTAGACCAAATATTTCAGAAGATTTTGTGATAAATGACTAAAATGGCCCCAGAAAAATATGATGCTTGTTAAGCGCATTTCATTTGCAGTTATCAGCAAGGGTCTGAAAATGACTCGACATTCGGTAATGTAATGTTGGAGAGAATGGCACAGTTTGGATGACCTAAGTGTTCACCATTAAATGAGGAGACGACGACGTTTCGGTTCGTCTTGAACCATTATCAAGTCGATTGTTACAATCGACTTGATAATGTCCTGGGTTTTTATTATAATTAACTGCTCAAAAAAATAGCTTTCAACATTGCACAGGTGAGGCGGTGCAATTTGTCGTCAATAATTCCGTTGTTCTTTTCACGTTATATTCATGTATTGGTCACGTCACGGTCATGTCTCTCACGTCTATATCGCTCACGTCTCTCTAACATATCTCTCACGTCTCTATCTTTCAAATCTCTCTCTCTCTCTCTCTCTCTCTCTCTCTCTCTCTCTCTCTCTCTCTCTCTCTCTCTCTCTCTCTCTCTCTCTCTGTCTTTCTCTCTATCTCTCTCTCTCTATCTATCTCACTCACGTCTCTCTCTCACGTCTCTCTCTCACGTCTCTCTGTCTCTCTCTCTCTCTCTCTCTCTCTCTCTCTCTCTCTCTCTCTTTCTCTCTCTCTCTCTCTCTCTCTCTCTCTCTCTCTCTCTCTCTCTCTCTCTCTCTCTCTCTCTCTCTCTCTCTTTTCTCTCTCTCTCTCTCTCTCTCTCTCTCTCTCTCTCTCTCTCTCTCTCTCTCTCTCTCTCTCTCTCTCTCTAGTGTCTCTGGCTGACATATTTCCAACAAAAAGTTAGAGGTTGCTCTTTTATTCCTGGAGTTAATGACCTCTAAGCTTTTTAATGTTTCACTGCATGTGTTTCATGTTTAAAAGTCTTATAGTGCAGTATACTCACTCCTCCAGGTCCTGTGATGATAACTACTCAAAGCACTTTTTTTTTTTAAGGAATACCTTCCGTAAACTGTAATTGTGGTATTTGCTAATTATCAACCGTAATTAGACGATGAATTAATTATTACTAGACGATTATTGCGCTACTTAAGATGCTGTATTCACCGGTTTTGTAGTGGTACTGAAATTCTATAGTCCCTTAGAGGGGAGAGAATTACCCTATGTGATGAAGGAAAGATTAGAGGGGAAAAACATTACCCTTTAAGATAGGGGGAAACATAATAAAAGGGGAATAATTGCTGAAAATCAGTAGTTTGGTGACAAGATATAGTGCCAAGGCTTAACCCACCTGCTTGATACTTGATCGCAAAGGTCAGTGAACTAGGCCAAGAGGTTGTTTTGACTTCACAAAGCCTTTGTTGGATTAATGGTTGTATTTTACACTTGATCAATTTTCACACATACACTAAAAAAAGGGGGTGTATTTCAGTTCACATGGCCGGAAGTGGTAATTGTTTGTGCGGGTTTGTGTGCTGGATGTGTGGGACAAAGGAAGTCATTTGAGGTCAAAGGTCATACATTGTTTTAAAAAAATGATATGTGCGAATTTCTGGGTAGTTTGATAGTATTATGGAGTAAAGTGTTGAGGTTGTTGGAGTGTGTTGTTAGTCTAGCAATTTGGTAACATTTTCCAATATTCAGTAATGGCTGGTATGTTTATTCTGTCCTGCATGGGGGGGTTAGGAGGTGGGGGGGGGGGGAGAGTTGGGGTCCCCTTGTTGCCTGGTTGGCTGGTTTTTGCTCTTTCTCTCTCTCTCTCGCTTTCTCTCTATCTCTCTCTCTCTCTCTCTCTCTCTCTCTCTCTCTCTCTCTCTCTCTCTCTCTCTCTCTCTCTCTCTCTCTCTCTCTCTCACACACACACACAAATAGAAAGCATGATGTGTGAGAGAGAGATCTGTGTGTGTGTACTCACCTAGCTGTATATTAGGTGAGTACACACACACACACAGCTCTCTCACATCTATCTCTCTCGCACCTCTCTCACACCTCTCTCTCTCTGCCTCTTTCCTCTGTCCCTACCACATCTTACCCTATAACATCAACAAGGGGACCATCAAAGATAATTCCCCCTCCATAATTTCCTCCCAACCATAACCATCACTGCCTAGTTACATTAAAGAGTCTTATACCCACGGAATTAACTCATCTTACGGCTTGAAGACGCTTTAAAAAAATGAAAAGTTTACATGTGGGTGGACACGAGCGATAAATATATCGAGGTGTTTGGAGGTATGGCCGCTAGGTGGCTCTCAAGCTGGCCAGTCAGTCAACCAGTCTCGTAACTCAGTCACCCTCCAGATGTAGTGGAGGACGGATGTGTGTCTGTGTGGCCTGTCGCTCTCAGTGGTGAGACACTTATTCCAAAAGTAATAATAATAAAAAAAAGCCTGAAGAGACATGCTGGACGTAGTATTGTGCACTAATGCACAATAGTGTTGTGACACTATAAGATTTTTTTTACAAGTTATTAAAATTTAAATAAAACTCAAACAATAGAGGCGTAACTTGAAATTAAAGTATTTCAAAATACCTCCTTTTCTAATACCCACGGGGAAAATTATAATATATATATATATATATATATATATATATATATATATATATATATATATATATATATATATATATATATATATATATATATATACTTGCGTTTCAACTTTAGTCAACACCTATGTTGCCTTCAGTGCTGCACAGGCAGGAGGTGCTGTCAATCACCGGGAAGCAGCCAAGCATCGTAAATACAGAGATCTTGATCACCACTACAGTTTTGTCCCCATTGCCTCAGAGACACTTGGTGCCTGGAGTAAAACTGCCGCTAGTTTTATTGAAGGAGTCGGGTTCCAAGCTAATTGAAACAACTACGGACCCAAGAGCCGCCATTTTTCTCTTTCAGCACCTTAGTGTGGCGATCCAAGAGGCCTGACAGCTGAGTGGACCGCGCTTCGGATTCGTATTCCTGAGGTTCCGGGTTCAATCCCCTTTGAAGGCGGAAACAAAATGGGCAGAGTTTCTTTCACCCTGATGCTCCTGTTACCTAGTAGTAAATAGGTATCTGGGAGTTAGACAGATACTACGGGCTGCTTATTTGGGGGGGGGGTAACAAAAAAGAGGCCTGGTCGAGGAGCGGGCCGCGGGGACACTAAGCCGCGAAATCATCTCAAGATAACCTCAAGATAACCAAGATCTAGATAGGAACTGCACACTGCATCCATGGTTCCTGCCCGTTATCTGAGGAGTTATCTTCTTCCTGAGGTTATCTTGAGATGATTTCGGGGCTTAGTGTCCCCGCGGTCCGGTCCTCGACCAGGCCTCCAACCCCAGGAAGCAGCCCGTGACAGCTGACTAACACCCAAGTACCTATTTACTGCTAGGTAACACGGGCATCAGGGTGAAAGAAACATTTTTGCAGATTTCTCTCCGCCTCCACCGGGAATCGAACCCGGAACATCAGGACTACGAATCCGAAGCGCTGTCCACCCAGCTGTCAGGCGCCCTAACCAATGATGTAACCCTTTTTGTGTAATGAAATTTTAAATAAAATAAAACGACAAAATATACATATATATATATATATATATATATATATATATATATATATATATATATATATATATATAAATATACATATAAATATACATATATATATATACAAAACGAATAAAAGTGGTAGGAGAAGAAAATATTAAAGTGCTCATTGATAATCCACAAGGTCTTCTCTGAATACTTTTTATTTTCTTCTCCGAGGTTATGGGTCCCTATAATTGCACCAGAGGTGGTACCATATATATATATATATATATATATATATATATATATATATATATATATATATATATATATATATATATATATATATATATATATATATATATAACGTCATCGTTTCTTTGTCTTCTGGTGTGTGGTTTGGTCACCACAAGATCTCTTATCTGTCTGCTGTGTTTCCTTAAGTTTACCTCATTTTGTAAGCTTAAAGTATCCTTTATATGAGCCTGAAACACATATCCTCCTCCATTTCTCTCACCCTGCAAGGAGATATGGCCAGTGTTGGGGGAGAGAGAGAGAGAGAGAGAGAGAGAGAGAGAGAGAGAGAGAGAGAGAGAGAGAGAGAGAGAGAGAGAGAGAGAGAGAGAGAGAATCAGCAGCTCCAAGAATGGGTAAAATACAGGAGCATTAGTGTTGTACAGACATGATATTTGATTTGCAGTTTGCTATGTCAAAATTTTTTTTGTGGGAGGAGGGGGTGTGGAAGATTATGGGGCCATTATAGGTTTAAAGAAATTTAAAGAAACAATTTCATTTAAATTAAAACATTTAAAGAAATCATATATACAGAAATCAATAATAATTCAGAATTGATTTCAAATTAGTATTTGCCTGAAAGAAATTGTGATTGCTCTAATGACTTACCCTATCATAAACTTACCTTAGTCTTCATCTCATTGATCTCACTTCCTTCTCACTTTTACCTCACTGACGTCAACCCTCTGACCTTTAACTCACTGACGTCACCCCTCCCTGCCCATCACTTCAGTGACCTCAACTCACCCCCACCCCCTTTAACCCTACCCATTAATTGTCTTCCTGATATCCCCTTCAACCCATTTTCCCCTCGTTGCCTTGATAATGTCCTAACAAGCGATATGTTATCTTCAAAGAAAATCTACTCTGGTATTTCTTCATTATCCATCTTCTATTATTATTATTATAAGATACACATGTGTATTCTGAAGATAAACATGTGTATTCTGAAGATACACATGTGTATTCTGAAGATACACATGTGTATTCTGAAGATACACATGTGTATTCTGAAGATACACATGTGTATTCTGAAGATACACATGTGTATTCTGAAGATACACATGTGTATTCTGAAGATATACATGTGTATTCTGAAGATATACATGTGTATTCTGAAGATATACATGTGTATTCTGAAGATACACATGTGTATTCTGAAGACACACATGTGTATTCTTAAGACACACACATGTGTCCAAAAGTTGACATCTAAATCACTCACCAAGACCTCCGATCGTTCCCATGTAAAACATTACAGCTGATAAGGGAAATTGAGACCCAGAGTAAGTTTAAGGAACGGCAAGAGTTACAGAGAAGAGGAACCTGACGTAATTCTTGTAGGAGACTAGATCACGAGGAACCAGTCCAAGGAAGTCTGCCACACCAACCACAGATAAGGAATGGATGTTATCGAGGAATGATTCAAGATATCAGTGATATGTTGGTTCAACGAATGAGTTCGTTAGAAGAACGTTCTTCGTGGTATGAAAACAAGCAAAGGATTTAGGAAGAGTTAATCCCACAATAGACTTTAATAGATTTAGGAAAAAATATAAGAAATTTTAAAGATTTTTTTTTTCTTCAACAGACGTGGCCTTTTATTCAATGCTATCATAGAATATTGATTGTATATATCTATATTTATTATATATATTATTTATATATTCCCTCCAAGGACAAGGTTAAATATACATTAGCCGACTTATAGTGTTGGAAGCTATTGAAAATTACAGACGAGGAGTCACAATAACGTGGCTGAAATATGTTGACTAAACGGCACACTAGAAAGTAAAGGGACGACGACGTTTCGGTCCGTCCTGGACCATTCTCAAGTCGATTGTGAATGGTCCAGGACGGACCGAAACGTCGTCGTCCCTTCACTTTCTAGTATGTGGTCTGGTCAACCTATTGAAAATTTTCCCCCAATAGGGGATTGAAGAGTTTCAACAAAGCATAACCAGCATACACACATTTTATTCCTCTTACACGAAGTTACACAGAAAATTGTATGATATAGTAGTTCTTTGTGTTATATTTAGGACCGAGGCATTGCTAAGATTTTTAGCAAGCAATTATCTGAAGAAGGCGTCGAGGCATTCTTAACAGAAGTACTGCACTAAATAATTCATTAGTGGGTCTGTGAAAGGGTGAGAATACAAAGGAATATAAAGATTCCGTTGTATTCTCAATGTTGTAGAAGTCAATTGACATTGATTGATTGATTGATTGATTGATGAAGATTAAGCCGTGGCATGGGCATGAATAGCCCATAAGTAGTAGATTTTTTGAAGTGAATGTGATCTTTGGTCGTGAATGTTGACATGTTGTTGTTTAAGATTCAGCTACTGGGAGCAAAAAGTTGCAAGTAGCATGGGCTATGGTGATCCCATAGTGGATATACCTGGCACAGAAACTGGCTATAACTTGCGTGATGTGTATATGTATGTATGTTGACATCAGATCACAAACCAAGATTTATATGAGAGGGTTAGATGTAGAATTAGGTCAATTGAGGGTGAATTATGAGAGACTTCAGAATTATGAGAGAGACTTTTCTTTCACTATGACTTTTGTGAGAATTATGAGAGAGACTTTTCCCATATGACATGTGGGAAAATGTCATATGGGAAAACATGTCATATGGGAAAAACTCTCATCCCTCCCCCACCTTTCATTCTCTCTCTCGCTCTCTCTCTCTCTGCCTTACTTTCACCTCACCTTCCCTCTCCTTCCTTATTTATAACCCAATTACGAGCATAGCTTCGGAGCCGTTGAGAGCAGAAATATCTTGACCTGAAATGCCCTTATTACATCACTCTGGCAATGTCTTGAGAGTGTGTAGAGGGGAACATTTTAAAGCCGCTGGCTTTGATCCTTTCTCGGACTCATTTGTGGTGTTGAGACACGCATCATTCACGAACCTCCTTTGAGCAAAGATGATTTTTCAAGCGTAGTTTACTGGTCTGGGATTCAATTAGTCCGTTTACCTTCTTACCTAACAGGTTTCACCTGAGATATGCAGGGCTTCAGAGTCCCTTTGTGTCCCTGTTGACTTTTAAAATTGTTGTTGGTGTTAGAATATCATTATTTGACATTCTAATTGCGTTTTTCCTGTCCTCACACGGAAGAAAGTGTTCCTTCTCTCATCTCTGTGAGTTACATACGCGTGTCTAGCCTCCATGTAATCTAAACATTCTGGTTCGTTATGCTTCGTCAACACCGGCCGAGTATTGTGTATGCCTGGATCATGTCCACTCATTATTTCAAGTGAAACGATTTTTACTATTTTAGTTGCTTAGTGATCTGATGTCTAGGAATATTCTTGAGACTAATGTTTCAAAATCTTCTTTCGATCCTGATCTTCAAGATCAAACATTCTCGATCTTCTGCTTTTTTTGAAGCTGGGCTTTCCACGCTGGTTCTATATACCGTAGCTATATAGGATACATGGAGCATATATTTTCCTATAAGGCATCTTTATTGAAGGTCCTGAACAAAAAAATCCACAAGGGCCGTGACGAGGATTCGAACCTGCGTCCGGGAGCATCCCAGACACTGCCTTAATCGACTGAGCTACGACAGGGTTAAAAGAGTTGAAACCGAAGTTCTACTGAACTTACTGGATCCCGTAGCCTCTCCGAGGCACAAACTCTTTTAACCCTGTCGTAGCTCAGTCGATTAAGGCAGTGTCTGGGATGCTCCCGGACGCAGGTTCGAATCCTCGTCACGGCCCTTGTGGATTTGTTCATTTGATGCATCACGTTAGTGTGATCTCTGTGTGTAAGGTCCTCAAGGCTTTGAACTGATGATAGCTGATTTCGTTTACCCTATCATTTTGTGTATGCCTCCAGCTCTACATTAAACTGTGTATATACAACCAGGTCTTCTTTTCAGTTATATGTGGTTCCTTATAGGTGATGTGCCATCCTTATCACCTTGCATTTGAGTTGAAGTCTAGTAGCCACTTGTCAACCTATCCATGATAGCAAAGTCTTTCCTGGGGCCTTCTGTATGAGTACCTCATTCTAATCCTTCTTCGTCAACTTTGCATTATGGGTAAAGAGTCATTATACACACAGCGTTTAAACCGCATAGGTCCTAGCACCGATCCTTAAAGAACTCCATTTAAGTTATTCCTACGATCCTTAAAGGACAACCTTCAAGTTATTACTACAAGCCTTAAAGAACACCCTTTAAGTCTCTACGATCCTTAAAGAACACCCTTTAAGTCTCTACGATTCCTTCACCTCTATTGAGCTCTCTGTCCGGTGCGTTATCGCGATTTTTCAAGCGTCAATTTCATAATGCTTCT
>NC_091237.1:18619399-18649399 GCF_040958095.1 Procambarus clarkii | reverse complement strand
TGTACTGTACTTTCAACTTGAGAATGGTCCAGGACGGACCGAAACGTCGTCGTCCCTTCACCCTTCTAGTGTGTGGTCTGGTCGACATACTTCAGCCACGTTATTGTGACTCCTCGTCTGCACTGGGAGTACATGGGTGTGTGGTGGGACATTGGGGGTCCTGAGACATAAGGGCCCCTGGGACATGAGGGGTCCTGGGACCAAAATGGTCCCATACAAGACGGGTCCCAGTATTACCCGGTGGATCCTGTCGAGTATTCAGCATTTATCTCAGTTGCCCCTCACAGTAACCTCTACCACAGATCGTCAACTAAACTACCAATTTACGTCTGCTCTATAATATTAAACGAAAACTTTTAACAAATCCGCAGCAAAATTTCGGCTCAAGCTCGTTTTCCGTTTCTTTTTTCGCAGTGTACAGAGAATGTATTCTCTTGCCTCGTGACTCAGGTCTGCCTGAAGGCACAAGACGAGTGATCAAAGTTTTCACAACTTTGTTGCCTCGAGCAAAACATTCCAAACCCTGGTTCTTCCAGGGGTATCTCAGCCTCCGTCTGGGCATCTCAGCCATCGTCTGGGTATCTCAGCCATCGTCTGGGTATCTCAGCCATCGTCTGGGTATCTCAGCCATCGTCAAGGCATCTCAGCCATCGTCTAGGCATCTCAGCCATCGTCTGGGCATCTCAGCCATCGTCTAGGCATCTCAGCCATCGTCAAGGCAACTCAGCCATCGTCTGGGCATCTCAGCCATCGTCTGGGCATCTCAGACATCGTCTGGGCATCTCAGCCATCGTCTAGGCATCTCAGCCATCGTCTAGGCATCTCAGCCATCGTCTAGGCATCTCAGCCATCGTCAAGGCAACTCAGCCATCGTCTGGGCATCTCAGCCATCGTCTGGGCATCTCAGACATCGTCTGGGTATCTCAGCCATCGTCAAGGCATCTCAGCCATCGTCTGAGCATCTCAGCCATCGTCTGGGCATCTCAGCCATCGTCTGGGCATCTCAGCCATCGTCTGGGCATCTCAGCCATCGTCTGGGCATCTCAGCCATCGTCTGGGCATCTCAGCCATCGTCTGGGCATCTCAGCCATCGTCTAGGCATCTCAGCCATCGTCTGGGCATCTCAGCCATCGTCTGGGCATCTCAGCCATCGTCTGGGCATCTCAGCCATCGTCTGGGCATCTCAGCCATCGTCTGGGCATCTCAGCCATCGTCTGGGCATCTCAGCCATCGTCTGGGCATCTCAGCCATCGTCTGGGCATCTCAGCCATCGTCTGGGCATTTCAGCCTCAGTGTCTGCCAAGACATGCCCTCACCAGGTGGCTCTCCCCTCATAAAACTAGTCACATATAAATCTCTACCAAAGCGAGATTGCTTCACCAGACTATTGAAACTACTCCAAATATACTGACGGATATTATCCCAGACAAGACCTGAACCGAGTCTATTATTTACGCAAATAGTTTATCACTGGATAGGCCAAATGGGCGTTCAACGCCACTAAATAGTTGACAAAAACAAAAATTGGTAAATAGGTATACTATTTAAATAGGTTTCCTACTGTAGTTCGGAAGGTAAACTCATTTTCCTTGAGGCAATCTTCAGTGTTGAGTGCCATAACCCCCCCCCCCCTCACACACATATATATACAGTAGGCCGTGTGTAAACTGGGGTTTACCTGTGTGATTGACTACCACTACCTGGTGTTCATCCCTCACCATCAACAGACAACAACAGCTTGGTCGTTCTGGTGAGAAATAAATAGGCCTATGCCACTAAAGCGAAGTTTCAGCGCCCCTAAAGTTCATAATAATCTTAAATTATCTAAATTTCTCACTACATTAAATCAAACTACATTTGCATAGAATAATACAGATAGGAAAGTCAAATATATTTCATAATCCTGTTCATAGTCAAATAATTTATTAATCTTGTTCAGAATACAAGCTATTTCGCAATCTTGTTCGAAGTCAGATGTATTTTTTAATCCTGCTAGAAGTCAAATGTATTTCTTAGTCCCGTTAGAAGTCAAATGCATTTCTTAATCCCGTTAGAAGTCAAATGTATTTTTTAATCATGCTAGAAGTCAAAAAAAATTTTAATCCTGCTAGAAGTCATATATATATTTCGCAATCCCGCTCGAAGTCATATATATTTCGCAATCCTACTTGAAGTCACATATATTTCGCAATCCTACTCGAAGTATGATCTATTTCGCTATCACACACCGTGAATTCTACACCATCCCCAGCGATAAATGGGATGTGGGAGAGAAGATTTCACTAATCACATTAAACATCAATAAATTCTATCATCTTTATCTCATACACATATACCAAATTATAGATATATAATTATAAAATACCTGCATTTAGATCTGATATCTGAAGGCCTCAGATATCATTATTATATCACTAGGTTGATGCTATGTCCTCTCGTCTGTGTCTCAACTTGATATTATGTTCACGTAATATTCTTTAAAAATATTTTCAACTTTTCCACTTTCTAAATTCTCGTCAAAATTTTTATGTTTAAGTAATGGCGGTTACGTTACACTTTTTTTTCCCCTTCAACTTTTTTTTAGTGTCATTAGGTCCAGTGCACGCGCGTGTGTGTACACTCACCTATTTGTGCTTGCGGGGGTTGAGCTCTGGCTCTTTGGTCCCGTCTCTCAACTGTCAATCAACTGGTGTACAGGTTCCTGAGATTATTGAGCTCTATCATATCTACAGTTGAAAGTGTGTATGGAGTCAGCCTCAGAGGCCTGTACTCACCTAGTTGTGTTTGCGGGGGTTGAGCTCTGGCTCTTTGGTCCCGCCTCTCAACGGTCAATCAACTAATGTACAGGTTCCTGGGGAACCTGTACATTAGCGTGTGTGTGTGTGTGTGTGTGTGTGTGTGTGTGTGTGTGTGTGTGTGTGTGTGTGTGTGTGTTGCGTGCGGTGCGTGTCTGCGCCAGGTTGTGGAGTGTTAGTATGGCCACACAGAATTAATGAGTGTGGTTGAGGGAGGGCAAGGAAGGAGTTTACTGTAGTGGAGGTTGTGGGAGATGTGTGTGTGCGTGTGTGCGTGTGTGTGTGCGTGTGTGCGTGTGTGTGTGTGTGTGTGTGTGTGTGTGTGTGTGTGTGTGTGTGTGTGTGTGTGTGTGTGTGTACCCCCCACCATGGCAGGAGAGTGTATCTACACCCTCCACGGTGGCTGAGAAGAGTGTATATCTACACCCGATTTCTGGCACAGATCTGCCCACCTCTCACACCTGTCCAACCATTAATATTCCTTTACCAACAAACATCAGTGTACCTCACTGAGGTCCAAAATGTAATAAAAATCAATTATCCGCTTTAATAAATGCTTATCAATTACATTTCTTATTGATAATGTTATTAATCTCATGATTTCGTGATCCTATGACACTCTTAACTCAAAAAAATATGCAAAAAAATAATTAAAAATAGGGAAAGTCAATTTAAAGAAAACGGGAAGGTGTATTTCGGGTGAGGGTTCACTAAAACATTTCTGAGACTTACCGAATGTGGGAACTAATAGTTTTTAGGCCTTGAGTTTCTCCCATGTAAACAAACTCCTGTCCTAAAATATTTGAGTAAACATAATATTCTCTCTCTCTCTCTCTCTCTCTCTCTCTCTCTCTCTCTCTCTCTCTCTCTCTCTCTCTCTCTTTCTCTCTCTCTCTCTCTCTCTCTCTCTCTCTCTCTCTCTCTCTCTCTCTATCTATCTCTCTCTCTTAACGGCAGATATGACATACCAGAATTCGACCTACCCCCATCTTTTTTACCCAAAATAATATTCAAACCTCAACACCATATTCATTACATATATTTATACATACTAATGTAATTAATAAAATCTATGGCAGTCCTTCATGTCAATAGCGTCTAAAAGAAGGCTGTATAATATCATGATATCACAATATCTCAGATTACAAGTTTAGAGTACACACACACACACAGATATTACACACACACACACACACACACAGATATTACACACACACACACACACACAGATATTACACACACACACACACACACACACACACACACACACTGTGAGCATTTAACCAATAAAGCCAGACGCCAGCACACATGAGGTTATCCATGTAAGCCAGTATTTCGCAGTGAATGTAGATTCATGCATAAAGCAGATGCTCGCTCTTAGCCACACACACACACACACACACACACACACACACACACACACACACACACACACACACACACACACACCTGTTGATTGACGGTTGAGAGGCGGGACCAAAGAGCCAGAGCTCAACCCCCGCAAGCACAACTAGGTGAGTAACTAGGTGAGTACACACACACACACACACTTGCAAATATACGCAGTCATGTACGAGTTTGTGTGTGTGTGGTCTTCCACATTATTAGTGAGAAGGTCTAGACCTGATTAGATTCTAGCAACATTAGCTTACATGGTATGAAATTTGCACGATTAAAGATATACGCGGGGAACACACTGTCACCACTAGGCTACCTGGTTCATACCTGGTTGATGGGGTTCTGGGAGTTCTTCTACTCCCCAAGCCCGGCCCGAGGCCAGGCTCGACTTGTGAGAGTTTGGTCCACCAGGCTGTTGCTTGGAGCGGCCCGCAGGCCCACATATACCTGGTTGATGGGGTTCTGGGAGTTCTTCTACTCCCCAAGCCCGGCCCGAGGCCAGGCTTGACTAGTGAGAGTTTGGTCCACCAGGCTGTTGCTTGGAGCGGCCCGCAGGCCCACATACCCACCACAGCCCGGTTGGTCCGGCACTCCTTGGAGGAATAAATCTAGTTTCCTCTTGAAAATGTCCATTTTTTGAGAGGCTATTTCTATTAAGTAAATATGTTTGTAAAGTGAAATAATAAATAAACTGTGACTAAAAATCAATAAAACATTCCGCTTGCTATTTAGGCTGATAAATTACTTTATTACGCTACAAAATTTATCATTACCAACTTTATTGTAAATTGCCAGAAAGTCTGATAATATTTTTGGTTTACAAGCAAATTCTGTAAAAAAAAATAGTAATTGATAAATGGGATTCATTGTCACAATTAAAAAGTCAAGGCTTCTCTATTATTTACACAGCATTCCATTACTATACATCAACCACAGAACCATCAATCTATTAGTGGAATCAATATTTTCTCACTAGATATTAGGAATGCGAACCACAACAGCCGGGTTAATCTCGTTAATCGTTAATATACTCTCTACGATTTTTTTCCACTACAAACGCAGAACGACTGACCCGGTCTGAGAGAGAGAGAGAGAGAGAGAGAGAGAGAGAGAGAGAGAGAGAGAGAGAGAGAGAGAGAGAGAGAGAGAGAGAGAGAGAGAGAGAGAGAGGCAGAGAGAGAGAGAGAGGCAGAGACAGACAGTGAGAGAGAGAGAGAGAGAGAGAGAGAGAGAGAGAGAGAGAGAGAGAGAGAGAGAGAGAGAGAGAGAGAGAGAGAGAGAGAGAGAGAGAGAGAGAGAGAGAGGCATAGAGAGAGAGAGAGGCAGAGACAGACAGTGAGAGAGAGAGGCAGAGACAGACAGTGAGAGAGAGAGAGAGAGAGAGAGAGAGAGAGAGAGAGAGAGAGAGAGAGAGAGAGAGAGAGAGAGAGAGAGAGAGAGAGAGAGAGAAAGAGAGAGGTTAATTGACCTCGGCGCATCTTCAAGATGCACAATTAGGGTAGAAACGCAATTAGGGCAATTAAGTCAATTAGAGTAGAAACATGTCCCTTAAATATTTTGTACCTATTTTCCAGTGATGATGGTCTAGATTTGCATTACTATTTGTTCTTTAATAACTATCTGTCCCATTTTTATTTACTATTTCCTCTTTTAAATGTTCTTTTCATATAGGTTTATTATGTTCAGGTACTTAATTAGTCCCATCCTGACTACCTTGACAGGGGCCTCGTAGCCTGGTGGATAGCGCGCAGGACTCGTAATTCTGTGGCGCGGGTTCGATTCCCGCACGAGGCAGAAACAAATGGGCAAAGTTTCTTTCACCCTGAATGCCCCTGTTACCTAGCAGTAAATAGGTACCTGGGTGTTAGCCAGCTGTCACGGGCTGCTTCCTGGGGGTGGAGGCCTGGTCGAAGACCGGGCCGCGGGGACACTAAAGCCCCGAAATCATCTCAAGATAACCTCAAGAAGATAACCTTCATCACTCTGCATTAGTACCATGCCAATGGTACTAATTTGGTAGTTAGTGCCTGAAAGACATCAAAACAGACAAATGAATCCAAAAGGAATAAATGGAAGGATACTTCCAGCTAACATAATTAGCTTATTTTTGATTAGTTTAAATGTTGAACATCTGAGAAAAAGAAGATAGTTAACAATGAGTTAACTAAGGCTACGAGGTACTTGCAGAATATTATAGAAACTCAGGAATTGTTTTACCAGCACAAACTAGACACGACAGCCACACTATACTAACAAGAGCCACACTATACTAACAAGAGCCACACTATACTAACAAGAGCCACACTATACTAACAAGAGCCACACTATACTAACGACAGCCACACCATATTAACAAGAGCCACACCATACTAATAAGAGCCACACCATACTAACAAGAGCCACACCATACTAACAAGAGTCACACCATACTAACAAGAGCCCCACCATACTAACAAGAGCCACACTATACTAACAAGAGCCACACCATACTAACAAGAGCCCCACCATACTAACAAGAGCCACACCATACTAACAGGAGCCTCACCACACTAACAAGAGCCACACCATACTAACAGGAGCCTCACCACACTAACAAGAGCCACACCACACTAACAAGAGCCACACCATACTAACAAGAGCCACACCATACTAACAAGAGCCACACCATACTAACAAGAGCCACACCACACTAACAAGAGTCACACCACACTAACAAGAGCCACACCATACTAACAAGAGCCACACCATACTAACAAGAGCCACACCATACTAACAAGAGCCACACCATACTAACAAGAGCCACACCATACTAACAAGAGCCACACCATACTAACAGGAGCCACACCATACTAACAAGAGCCACACCATACTAACAAGAGCCACACCATACTAACAAGAGCCACACCATACTAACAGGAGCCCCACCATACTAACAAGAGCCACACCATACTAACAAGAGCCACACCATACTAACAAGAGCCCCACCATACTAACAAGAGCCACACCATACTAACAGGAGCCCCACCATACTAACAAGAGCCACACCATACTAACAAGAGCCTCACCATACTAACAAGAGCCACACCATACTAACAAGAGCCACACCATACTAACAGGAGCCCCACCATACTAACAAGAGCCACACCATACTAACAGGAGCCACACCATACTAACAAGAGCCACACCATACTAACAGGAGCCTCACCACACTAACAAGAGCCACACCATACTAACAAGAGCCACACCACACTAACAAGAGCCACACCACACTAACAAGAGCCACACCACACTAACAAGAGCCACACCACACTAACAAGAGTCACACCACACTAACAAGAGCCACACCATACTAACAAGAGCCACACCATACTAACAAGAGCCACACCACACTAACAAGAGCCACACCATACTAACAAGAGCCACACCATACTAACAAGAGCCACACCATACTAACAAGAGCCACACCATACTAACAAGAGCCACACCACACTAACAAGAGTCACACCATACTAACAAGAGCCACACCATACTAACAAGAGCCACACCACACTAACAAGAGCCACACCACACTAACAAGAGCCACACCACACTAACAAGAGTCACACCATACTAACAAGAGCCACACCATACTAACAAGAGCCACACCACACTAACAAGAGCCACACCATACTAACAAGAGCCACACCATACTAACAAGAGCCACACCATACTAACAAGAGTCACACCATACTAACAAGAGCCACACCATACTAACAAGAGCCACACCATACTAACAAGAGCCACACCATACTAACAAGAGCCACACCATACTAACAAGAGCCACACCATACTAACAAGAGCCACACCATACTAACAAGAGCCACACCATACTAGTAATTCATCCTCCAGAGTTCCCTTACTGACAGTTCACGTTAAGGAGGCCTCATGTTTTCGCCGGTTAAATCCCAACTCATGCTTAATCTGGCGCGCCCTCTCAATGACTCTCTTGCTAGACGCTAAGACTCCCTTTAAGCATGTAGTCGACGGGTAAAGATGATGCTTCTAGCCAATGGCTCTTAGCTACTTTGTGGACCCGGTGGCTGAGCGGACAGTACACTGGACACGTGATCCTGTGGTCCTTCCTTCGGTTCATATTATATCAGTGAATTAAATGCCTAGTTTATTTACGTTATAACTTCACTGTCTATAGTGATTGTGGGAACTTTATATACAATACTCTGTTTTGCATTAGAATTGTCACCTGATGGGTGGTAATCTGCCCTCATATGGACGTTTCACCCCTCACACACCCCAACGTAAATGCACCTAATCTTTGACATAAACATTACGCTGTAAACACATTTAACCCGTATGTAAATATTTCACCGTCGCCTCCCTACACTACCAATCGCTTCGCCCCAATATTCCAAGGCAATCGCCCCTTCGCTCGCAAACACCCTTTATAAATGTACCCCACACAAATGTGTCTACAAACACTTCTTGTCACACGCGCGCGCGCGTGCACACACACACACACACACACACACACACACACACACACACACACACACACACACACACACACACACACACAAGAGAAATACAGATTCTCAGGAATCTGTACACCTGTTGATTGACGGTTGAGAGGCGGGACCAAAGAGCCAGAGCTCAACCCCCGCAAACACAACTAGGTGAGTACAACTAAGTGAGTACACACACACACACACACACACACACACACACACACACACACACACACACACACACACACACACACACACACACACACCTAGGGTAGATAAAGATCACTACGGAACACAGGTGGAAATTGAGTGCCCAAATGAGCCATAGAGATATTAGAAAGAATTTTTTCAGTAGTAGACAAATGGAATGCATTAGGCAGTGATGAGGTGGAGACTGACTCCATACACAGCTTCAAGTGTAGATATGATAGAGCCCAGTAGGCTCAGGAACCTGTACACCAGTTGATTGACAGTTGAGAGGCGGGACCAAAGAACCAAAGCTCAACCCCCGCAAGCACAATTAGGTAAGGTAAGTACTTATTTCCAGAAATACGTCCAATAAGCCCCATATTTGTGACCACAATTATATATTATTGTCCATGAAGAATAGAAACACAATATCCAAAGAAAATTACCTTAGTATTTTCTTATATATAACCTTATTGTGATTTCAGAGTTCAATATCCATAACTATCAAATTGGTCGTTATAAAACAGACGAGAATGAGACATTAATTCTCCCAAAGAACGACTGGGTGAGAAAGGAATGGAAATATTACAACTTACAATCATGGTGAGAAAGATTGTGTATATAAGAAACAATATAAGAAAATGTGATTCTTTACCACAGTGAGAACTCTGCTGAACAGGACTAGACAAGGAGGAGGATGCTGTCAACAGATTTTAAAAAGTATATTTGACCCGGTGGTCAATAGGGGTGATAGGGGAGCCGGTTGGCCGAGCGGACAGCACACTGGACTTGTGATCCTGTGGTCCTGGGTTCGATCCCGGGCGCTGGCGAGAAACAATGGGCAGAGTTTCTTTCACCCTATGCCCCTGTTACCTAGCTGTAAATAGGTACCTGGGTGTTAGTCAGCTGTCACGGGCTGTTTCCTGGGGGTGGAGGCCTGGTCGAGGACCGGGCCGCGGGGACACTAAAGCCCCGAAATCATCTCAAGATAACCTCAAGATAACTGACCCCTAAGGGTGACTTTCACTCGTGTTCCGATAGTGAACATAGTGCTATAACACCATGTTCAACAACACACGATGAGCCTTGTTCAAGTGTCTTAAGTGAACGGAACGTCAGGTTCAATACATATCCAGGGCTCTATAAGCTTTCATACAAAGCTGGCCAATCTAATTACGAAACCTAATCATCTTCCAGTAATCATGAAGGTTTTATTTACATTGATTAGATTAACAGCTTTGAATCTTCACAACCCAAATTCATAAACACTGCTCCAGTGAGGCTACCCTCAATAACACAGGTATTGAACACTGTTCCAATGTTAATAAAGAACGATAATAAAGAAAC
Source organism: Procambarus clarkii (assembly GCF_040958095.1). Lineage (NCBI taxonomy): Eukaryota > Metazoa > Arthropoda > Malacostraca > Decapoda > Cambaridae > Procambarus > Procambarus clarkii. Next base: position 18,639,168 of record NC_091237.1, on the reverse strand, counting down.
GATCTCATAATCCTAGAGGATATTAGAAACAGAGGTGATATGATCACAACATACAAAATACAGACAACAGACAATGTGGACAAAGACAGTCTGTTTGAATTTATAGAAAGCAAGACAAGAATATATTAGAAGACAGGCTGAAAATGCAAGCAAGTCGACGTTTGAAATACTCGAACCCCTTCACAGGTGCTCGACAAAGGGAAGACAGCCAAAGAAGAAGCTCTGGACACCACCTCCTTCCACAACCTTCCAGTTATCTTGAGGTTATGTTGAGATGATTTCGGGGCTTTAGTGTCCCCGCGGCCCGGTCCTCGACCAGGCCTCCACCCCCAGGAAGCAGCCCGTGACAGCTGACTAACACCCAGGTACCTATTTTACTGCTAGGTAACAGGGGCATAGGGTGAGAGAAACTCTGCCCATTGTTTCTCGCCGGCGCCCGGGATCGAACCCAGGACCACAGGATCACAAGTCCAGCGTGCAGTCTGCTCGGCCGACCGGCTCCCTAGACCTTAATGCTAGATTCGACAAAGAATTCGAACGTCTAGAAGATCAATTTAACATTCAACAGGTATAACAAATCAGAAGACGATACATAAAGAGCTAAACCTTACTTCCTCATAAGCACTGATAGGTAAAATCCACCAGTAATCACCACAACAACCCCACACACAGAATGGGAGACACAGAATACTGCCAAGACATTAATTCTGTGTAGATGTGGCTTCCGCTCCGGCCCTGTAGACCCCCATTAAGTATATGACCGTCGTGTAATATAACCCCTTAAATGATACAGACGTTGCAACCACTATTCTGATGCAGAACTACTTCAAGCTGCCCTCTTGATGCCTCGCTTCCCCGTCTCCTAGTTTGAGGAAAGATATCAATAACTTCTACTACTCGCTGATTAAGACGTAACGAATCTGAACTGACGCATTTTTTGGACATGTTCTGAACCCTTTATCAAATCTTGACTTTCATTGCAAATATGTATTTTAGTTTATTGATTAATTGATAATGCTAATTGAAGAGTAAATATGGGATTATTGGCCTTTTTAATCATCTATAAACGTAGTTAGAGGGAGGTGACACAGTATCATTTGCCATTATCCACCTTGTCTGTTCCTCACTATGCCTCATGACTGTGGGTAAAGACACTTTATCTAGCAGTTTGTTCCAGTTATTATGAACTAATTGTATTTGACACATATCTCGCGGTTGATAACGTTGGAAGTGTTTCTCGGGAATTGTTCCACGCCTCCACATTCCTGGAAGTGCTCCCTCACCCCATATTACAGGAAGTACTCCACTACTCCCCAATATTAATGAAAGTGCTCCACTTCCACATATTACTGGAAGTGCTCCACTCCCCCATAATCCAGGAAGTGCTCCAATTACCCCCCAGTATTACTCTAAGTGCTCCACTTCCTCATATTACTGGAAGTGCTCCACTCCCCCATAATCCAGGAAGTGCTCCAATTACCCCCCAATATTACTCTAAGTGCTCCACTTCCACATATTACTGGAAGTGCTCCACTTCCCCATAATCCAGGAAGTGCTCCAATTACCCCCCAATATTACTCTAAGTGCTCCACTTCCTCATATTACTGGATGTGCTCCACTTCCCCATAATCCAGGAAGTGCTCCACTACCCCCCAATATTACTCTAAGTGCTCCACTTCCTCATATTACTGGATGTGCTCCACTTCCCCATAATCCAGGAAGTGCTCCACTACCCCCCAATATTACTCTTAAGTGCTCCTCTTCCCCATATTACTAGAAGTGCTCCACTCCACATGCTCAAAACCCACATGCTCAAAATGCTTCACATTTATCATGTAACTTAAAAAAACTTGCAAACGAAGCTAAAACACTAAAAAATAACTATCTAGGCCTATTTTGACACAGAATGTAATATTATTTTTTGTTAATATATATAATCATGGCACTGTAATGATATATAACAATTAAATTGTAAACAAACTAGCCAGATGGGAAACGTGGACCGGAAACTTAAGTCATACCCACCATAGCCGGTACCAGTCCTCTACAGCGAATTATATGATGCAAACCAATTACTGCAGGAATATATAAGCCTGTTTGTTACTACTACCCCCCCTCACTTCCCTCCCCTCCTAAACTACCACCCCTACAACGACCACACTCCCCTACACACCCCTACCCCCCCCCCCCCTTACACTCACCACTATTATTAAACCATTATTAAAATAAATATTTCTGTTACACGTCACAGAGATTTCAGCATCAACCATTAGTTTCCATGAAATGTAGTACAGGCCATATTAATATTAACAAAAATCAACTATATTTCATCAACTGACTGAACACAGAAACACAATACAAAATTTTCTCACAAAGGCAATGAATAAATTAAGATACAGGAAGCAACCGAATTCCTGTACTCAAGATGAAATGGAGATAAGTCTGCTCTCTGAGGGATGCTGAACGTGTATCTCCTCACACCCTATTAAAGGTGACGACCCAACGAGACGTCTTGAGGACCCGCAATCAAACCACAGAGACCTGGAGGCATGAGACCGTCATGTGAGGTGTGTCTCGAGTCAGCTTAAAGGTGTGTGTGTGTGTGTACAGACAAGCTTAGTGGTGGGATGATCTGGAGACACTCCCTCGTCTCCTGAGGAAGCAATTTGGATAATCTGGACCATTGTTAGAACTGAGACCCTTGACACGTATAGATGCAAATGACCCATTCCCATAAAATCATTCAATACCGACTCATTCGTGGGAAGCTGGAGAAGGAACGGCAAGCAATTGAAGAAATACAAACGTTTGGAGTTAGTTTCGTTCGTAAATCCAAACGAAGAACGAACACGTCAGTATTCTGAGCATAAAACACTATTCCATAACTATAACGTAGAGAAGTTTAAAAGAACTGCTTTAAGAGAACTCAAACTCACACCCCTAGCGAAGAGAAGGCATCGAGAGGACTTGATCACGACATGCAACATACGTAAGGGACTAGGCAAAGTGGACATAGATACCTTTCATATATTAGGAGAAAATCGGTCAAACTTGACATACAAATGAGTCTAATAAATGCAAGGAAATATCTCAACAAGGTACTTCAAGGAACAGGAAGGTCAATAAAGATAAATATATATATATATATATATATATATATATATATATATATATATATATATATATATATATATATATATATATATATATATATTATATATATATATATATATATATATATATGTATATATATATATATATATATATATATATATATATATATATATATATATATATATATATATATATATATATATATAACGTATGAGGGAGGTAAAATATCGCAATTAGGCGAGGTATAAGGATCTAAATCTCATTCTACCGTCGTAATTGTTAGCTAAGCACCGTTAGGCAAGAACAGTTAGGTTAGGCCACAGTTTAATGGCCCTAATAAGGGACGTTAATACCTGTGACTTTATGGTCCCTAATGCGTTTAATGTTCCTTTGTAAATAAATAGTGGTAATATGCATATGAAGAGATTACATACTTTTTCAATTGAATACACACCGTCGATGGATGAAAGTCACGACACACTCACTCACTCACCCACTCACTCACTCACTCACTCACTCACTCACTCACTCACTCACTCACCCACTCACCACTCACTCACTCACTCACTCTCCCTTTCTATGTTTTTTTGTCCAGTGTTAGAGTAAGTCAATGGTTGAACATCTTGAAGATATATATATTTCATATTTTGAACATATACATACATTAAATATGTTTATATGCTTAAATATATGGTTAATATCAGTGTATATATTTACATGGCTAACTAGAAGAGAGGAGTATCCGGCGGTGCCCGGGTCTCTCTCTCTCTCTCTCTCCCAATTCTCCCTTCATCCTATACCCTCCCTTCACCCCCCTTCCTTCCCTCTCTCTCCTTCCTAATATCCAACATCCTCCCTCTTCTTCCATCCATATCCCCCACAATTCCCTCCCCCCAACCCTCTCTTTGAGTGAAATATTGAATTCACGTAAATCATTTTCGAATGAAGAACTCTAGGGACTCGGCCAACCACATTTCACTGACTATTTTCAGGGGACGGGGGAGTGGTCACAATTTGTCCATCCCACCTTTGTAAACTTTGTAAATCCAGTATCCCAGACTATTGGAATGAAAAAAAATTACATCAGAAAGGACAAAAAAATCCATTGGCTTAAAATGTATTCTATCAAAATGAAAAAAAATTACATCAGAAAGGACAAAAAAATCCATTGGCTTAAAATGTATTCTATCAAAATGAAAAAAAATTATGGGAATAACTATCAGACGAAAAAATAATCGACAGAAAATAAACATTTCTTTATAAATTATATATTTATGGATTCTTAGCAGCAGGACATCCCAGCCGCAAAAAAATTAAAATTATAACATTTCCGGTCTAGTTAATTACTAACATACTTCCCTAAAAATATACCGGTACATTATTTTCAACATTTTCCACCCGGTTCTGCACAACACTGGCGGGAGGGTTATGTAAGCATGAAGTTAATAAAAGCTTAATTAACATTGTCTTTGAGCAACTATGTTATTTTGGTATGTGTAATTGTATCGCTGAGTTTATGCATATGTATTTGTTACATGTATCCAACCTCATTCTAAATGATTCAGGTAACTATGTGCGTATATGTAATACTGTGATTAAGTATATATGTGTGTTTCACTGGGTTTGCGTGCATGCGTAACTATATAAATGGTACACATGTGACTGCATAGCAATATGCTTGTGTGCGTCTGAGAAGTGCATATGTGTGTGTGGGGGGGGGGGGTGAAATGGGGGTAGGGGTTCAATACAGATGGCCTGAACAATCATTCCATAAAAATCCTGTTTTAATCCGATCCAAGTCCATTATCCTGGAACTCTTACACACCACAGTCCGGTATCCGGGCTCGATATCCCTTCCTCTTCATTCAAACTGCCTGATATCAGAGATCACAGTAACTAAACGTGACGTTGAATCACCGTCGAAGGCGTTGTTTCGGCGTTGAACTGGGGGGTTATACCTGGTTATCATCTCAATTCCTCCTGCCACAGAAATTCTCACCATCAAAGTACTTATCTCCCCATTTCAATGCACAAAATGTAATCTTTCAACTTATGAAGTCTTCCCAGATGCCAGGAATTTCCGTTGTTTCAGAGAGCCAGTGATTGGTGACCAAATTGCCTTGGTAAAGACCATGTCCAAACCACCCAATGGTATCTACAACGAATTAAAAAAAAAAAACTAATTTAAACAGATTGATAATATCTAATTCATAACTATTTTTAGTTTTCCAATTAGAAAACTAGATGGCATTCTGACTTTGTATATATATATATATATATATATATATATATATATATATATATATATATATATATATATATATATATATATATATATATATATATACATATATTCTTTTTATATTTATATATTATATTCCTATAGTTATCTTCTGGATATATATAACAAATTGTCATTTTCTCCTTTATTACAGCCAGAATGTCTGACGGAGTTGACGGCTTCCGAAGAGAGCTACGAAGAGAGTTGAAGAGGCTGTAGAGGCATGATAGAGGAGACTTGGTGAGGCGCAACGCTTCCTACAAGATGGCGCTCGAGCTGCCTTATCGAACTCAGACTCTGTAGTTGATGATGACTGCTGGAGAGCCTTCTCCATCTGCTGCAGAGGCGGCGCTACACGCGTGGCTCTCACTAGAGCCCCATCAGGTCACCCAGGCTTCGGAACCCGCGATATCCAGAGACGATGTTCGCCAGATATCTGGTGGAGGTGAGGGTGGAGGCGCAACTGTGGCCGAAACCGGGCCCTATTCTCTACTCTATCCTGAAGCAGATCAGGGAAAAGGGGTCAAGAATCTGACAGAGAATAGTGTGCATAGAATGCTAGGATTGGTGTACAGGGAAGCCACCGCTGGCTATTTCAGTGACTTGCGTAGTGTCAATAGAAGTGAAGATGCCACACATAGTGGTGAGAGGGAAGGGTCCAGCAACCAATCCGTGAGTGCCTACAACTTTACTTCGAGTAAAGACCTTAGTAGTTTGTTAAGCGAAGACGCGATGGATAACGCGACCAGCTCTGATGGGGACGGAGCTCGTAGCCACATCATCGGCGTCCTGATGGGCTCTGCATCACCCACAATAGATCAGGACGAGTCAACTGCCTCGAAAAATTCTTCGTCCATGATTAAAGAGGCTCTATCGTTTACGCTAGAAGCAGGAGAAGAGACGCTAGGTTCTCCGCAGGACCAGGGACTTCAGAGACTGATGGGGGGCTCTGATTGGCCCTATCTATCGGCCCTGACGCATAATCTGAGTTACCATCATCCCAGCGTCTCAGCTAACTTGGCGAACGTCACCCATGGCAGGGAGCCGCTCTTCGCAGACTATCCTCCACATCTCTTAGACTTCGCGGTGTTCTGCTGCGTTCTGTTCATCGTTCTGGGTGTCCCCGGTAACCTGATCACCATCATTGCCCTCGTCAAGTGTAAAAAGGTACGAACTGTAACCCCTCCAGGCCCCCACCAAACACACACCGAAACTACAACGTTGGTACAACGTTCGAGCAAGTTTTAACACCACCTAACCAGTTATAACAACCAATATAGCAAGTTGTAACAACGTTCTAATACGTCATAAACACGTTAAGCCAAGATGTAACAACTTTATTACAAGTTGTAACAAGCTGAAAATAGAGACAGTTTCGGTTTGTGTTTCCAGGGGGGAGATTACCGGTACTAAACCTTTTATTTTTTTCTCCAGTGATCTCTTAAATATATATATAAAATCCTCAGTCTTTGCAACTTCCTTGGCACGTGAGGTGCCAATTGCAACATTCATTCATCATATTACCACATGGATAAATATGCAAATTAATGCTCTGTGCTACATGTTTCTGCGTTTGTTTGTTGAATTATATCCGTTTTGATGTGGCTTAGCTCGTTCATGCCCGACCAAATGCTGGTGCCATCCGTATGAAGATCTTAAAATGATGTATTGAACCACTGTTTGGCTGAATGTGTAATGTTCTTGACAATTCTTAAGACGCATCCCGCCAAAAACACACCGAAACTACGACGTTGGTACAACGTTCGAACAAGTTTTAACACCTCCTAACCAGTTATAACAACCAATATAGCAAGTTGTAACAACGTTCTAATACGTCATAAACACGTTAAGCCAAGATGTAACAACTTTATTACAAGTTGTAACAAGCGGAAAATAGAGATAGTTTCGGTTTGTGTTTCCAGGGATAATGGTTAAGAATGACTATAAGCCTATTCAGATATATTTTAATCTTTTATCACTATTTACTTATTAGGTAAACTTAATATTAAGTAAAATTAGTATTAGTAAGTAAATTAGTAAAAGTAATATTAAGTAAATAATAAGTAAACTATATAGTTATATATTTATCACTATATTTTAATCACTATTTATATGCAATTCATGACCATTGCCCTACGAGGGGGCCTCGTAGCCTGGTGGATAGCGCGCAGGACTCGTAATTCTGTGGCGCGGGTTCGATTCCCGCACGAGGCAGAAACAAATGGGCAAAGTTTCTTTCACCCTGAATGCCCCTGTTACCTAGCAGTAAATAGGTACCTGGCAGTTAGTCAGCTGTCACGGGCTGCTTCCTGGGGGTGGAGACCTGGTCGAGGACCGGGCCGCGGGGACACTAAAGCCCCGAAATCATCGCAAGATAACCTCAAGATATATAAATATTGCTTTCCAAGATATATTTTTGCAAGTACTGTTCTTCCTGTTGCACGTTGCAATACTGTTTTTGTGAGGCAACTGCAACACTTTTTTATTTCTATTAATTTTTTAAGATGCATCTATGAATATTTTAAACTGTACCTGATGATTTTTTTCTCAAATGGTTGACATGTTCGGTCTTAGAGGCGATTTAAGGCAATCCTAGACTGGCGTATTCTACCTAACTTTCGTATTTTATAATGCATCTTCAAAAGGGTCTTCTGAAGATGTATTATTTATAATAATACATCTTCACCCTTCTGAAGCTGTATTATGAAATACGAAAGTACTTAAGGAAATTCCTGTTTCAATTCTTCCTCCATGGTCTGACACTGTCATATATATATATATATATATATATATATATATATATATATATATATATATATATATATATATATATATATATATATATATATATATATATAGTGTACACACTATATAAAGTCATATAGCACTTTGGAACATTATTTACATTAATTAACCAATAAGGAGAGTACAATGGGTATATGAGTTCATCCTAGAGATACACTCTACACCTTGTGCCACCAACTCTTATGAGGCGAACTCAGTAGATGACTGTGAGGAACTCATCTCACGCGATGAGTAAACATGAGTAATCTCCAGCTTAAAACATGAGAATTCCAGGCACACTTCACCTGTAATAAATTTTCATACATCCCCCTGGCCATAAATCCCATGTTAAATCCCTTCCTCGGAATGTCTTTGTGTGGGAATAACACACACACACACACACACACACACACACACACACACACACACACACACACACACACACACACACACACACACACACACACACACACAAATGTAGATATGACAGAGCCCAGTAGGCTCCGGAATCTGTACATCAGTTGATTGACGGTTGAGAGGCGGGACCAAAGAGCCAGAGCTCAACCCCCGCAAACACAACTAGGTGAGTACACACACACACACACACACACACACACACACACACACACACACACACACACACACACACACACACACACACACTCCGTATTATTATCCTATCCAACCTGAATCAGCAACTGAAAACGCGTCAACTTTAAATCCCACAAATCCTCTATCATTGAAAGGAGAAATCCGTCTACCACCACAACACTTGGAATGTTGTGGGATTACACAGCTGCTGCCAATAGCTTACTGCAGTAAGGTATTCCTTGAACTATGTCGCTGTAAGTTATTGCTTGAACAGGTGAGAGAATCCAAAGCTTACTCACACTCATGACTCCACAGACTCACAGATGACTCATACTTATGGCTCCACAGACTACCAGGTGACTCACACTCATGGCTCCTCAGATTCACAACTTACTCACACTCATGGCTCCTCAGATTCACAGCTTACTCACACTCATGGCTCCTCAGATTCACAGCTTACTCACACTCATGGCTCCTCAGATTCACAGCTTACTCACACTCATGGCTCCACAGATTCACAGCTTACACTCATGGCTCCACAGATTCACAGCTTACTCACACTCATGGCTCCTCAGATTCACAGCTTACTCACACTCATGGCTCCACAGATTCACCGCTTCCACTTTTCGTGTTTCTTCAATGAGTACAAAACATTAGAAACTTGCTGAAACATACAATTACTCTGCCCAGATATATGCCAATGACCTATAAAACCCTTCTGTGATCAATTAGTTTCCTGGAATACACTTAAAGCTGATTCTTCGCTTCACTACATTATTGATCACAAGATGGTCAGTACAGCTTGGTCACAGTGGTCATCACAAGCACTCTGATGGTCTTAGATCACCTCATGCCAACACCTGTAGGGCAATCTCGACTCGCCAATCTTTTTCCTACCAACTAATCCTCAGAATCTGCTAGTCGAAGCACCGACCGATCCCCAACACATCAGATTATGAGGAAATCCACAGCCGCCCGTGATAAGGATTCGAACCTATGCACTAGGGTGTTCCCAAATACACGATCTAAATGCCTATACGCCACAACATGGCCAAAAGAATAGCAACCTACTGCACTTCGATAAGGATTCGAACCTACGCACTAGGGTGTTCCCAAATACACGATCTAAATGCCTATACGCCACGACATGGTCAAAAGAATAGCAACCTACTGCACTGACGAGGATCCTGAGGAGGCTTCAACTGAATCCAAACCTTGGTTTCACTCAATTTTCCCTCCATGCACTCAGGCTCTGACGTCCAGTATCTGGACGACAAATACTCCAGAGTAATGTCCAGATTTCTCTGGATATCAGACTATGATCGTCCAATCCATGGCCGACCCCCTAAAACATCTTCAGAGCTTTCTAATGTAACTACGACCCATCACAAAGACGCATTCATCAACTTTATTTTGAATATTGTATAACAATATGCAGGCGATGAGTCACAATAACGTGGCTGAAGTATGATGACCAGACCACACACTAGAAATTGAAGAGACGACGACGTTTCGGTCCGTCCTGGACCATTCTCAAGTCGATTGATCATTCTCAAGTCAAGTCACAATCGACTTGAGAATGGTCCAGGACGGACCGAAACGTCGTCGTCCCTTCACCTTCTAGTGTGTGGTCTGGTCATCATACTGTATAAGAACATATATAAATTACATTTATATAGAACACATCCTAACAATCTGTCCTAAAGCTGCTTGCCCTTATAATATATATTTATAATGTAATGTATGCTACATATGTTGTCTCGTGTCACGGTCAACAAAAACACCTGCAGCGTTAATAATAAAACACCTGAACGGATTCCTTATAATTACGTAACACTGATGTTAAATTTTGTAACTTATAAATATTAAATATGAGGTCTGATGTAGCATTAAAAAATGTAATCGGTGAAATGTGCAAATTTAGACGTTATGTCTCATGCTTGATTCTCACTGTCTTGTGTGGCAGTGAATATGTCCTGTGTGGCAGTGGATATGAGCAGCACCTCACTGTCTTGTGTGGCAGTGAATATGAGTAGCACCTCACTGTCTTGTGTGGCAATGAATATGTCCTGTGTGGCAGTGGATATGAGCAGCATCTTCACTGTCTTGTGTGGCAGTGAATATGAGTAGCACCTCACTGTCTTGTGTGGCAGTGAATATGAGTAGCGTCCTCACTGTCTTGTGTGGCAGTGAATATGAGTAGCACCTCACTGTCTTGTGTGGCAGTGAATATGAGCAGCATTCTCACTGTCTTGTGTGGCAGTGAAAATGAGAAGCATACTCACTGTCCTGTGTGGCAGTGAAAATGAGCAGCATCTTCACTGTCTTGTGTGGCAGTGAATATGAGCAGCACCCCACTGTCTTGTGTGGCAGTGAATATGAGTAGCGTCCTCACTGTCTTGTGTGGCAGTGAATATGAGCAGCATCCTCACTTTGTGGCAGTGAATATGAGCAGCATTCTCACTGTCCTGTGTGGCAGTGAATATGAGCAGCATTCTCACTGTCCTGTGTGGCAGTGAATATGAGCAGCATTCTCACTGCAATAAGACCTGACTGAATTACCCAGAATTGGCAAAAGATTTCTTGAATTTTCCCAGTAAATATACTAAGAACATAACTATTTCTAACCATTCAAGTTATATTTAGTGATGAATGAATTACTTAGTATACCTAGCGACTTATGCTTGAGATGAGTTGGCGTAAATACGCCTTCCCAAGAATTGTCCAATTCCCAAACTATGACTTGGCGTCTGTTTATGTCTCACAGGATAAACAGAATTTCGAGGGCCTCACAGTCAAAGTGTCACCAAGGTGAGTGGTTGGAATAGCGCTGACAGGTAGTTTGGTTACCTGTCAACGCTGGTACCTCACACTGTCATCATGCATCGTCATCTGTCTCTAATGATATTCGCTGTCCCAACACATACCTGTCAATTTCCATCACGACAGAGAGTGGATATTGGTTCAGTATTGAGGACGCCTCGTGTAAATATGAGATTCCGTCACTCATTCTTGGTACATAGCCTCTATATAAAGCTTCTCTGCGGAAAGAGGAAAATTTGGCGAAGACGGTCAATAGCACTTGCCAGGGACACCGTCAAGGGAGCGCTGACTTGTACCAGTGGTCAAGGAACTGACCAAAAAGACCAGCCAAGTATTTTCATCTCAGACATTGCAAGTGACAGGCTTCCAACCTGCGGCTCTCTACTCAGCACGTCCGTTTCTCACCTCGTAGTGAACTATCCAACACTTTTTCACCTTTGGAACACCTTTGGAAACCACAGACTGAGATGGAACACCTTTGGAAACCACAGACTGAGATGGAACACCTTTGGAAACCACAGACTGAGATGGAACACCGTTGGAAACCACAGACTGAGATGGAACACCTTTGGAAACCACAGACTGAGATGGAACACCGTTGGAAACCACAGACTGAGATGGAACACCTTTGGAAACCACAGACTGAGATGGAACACCTTTGGAAACCACAGACTGAGATGGAACACTTTGGAAACCACAGACTGAGATGGAACACCTTTGGAAACCACAGACTGAGATGGAGCACCTTTGGAAACCACAGACTGAGATGGAACACCTTTGGAAACCACAGACTGAGATGGAACACCTTTGGAAACCACAGACTGAGATGGAACACCTTTGGAAACCACAGACTGAGATGGAACACCTTTGGAAACCACAGACTGAGATGGAACACCTTTGGAAACCACAGACTGAGATGGAACACCTTTGGAAACCACAGATTGAGATGGAACACCGTTGGAAACCACAGACTGAGATGGAACACCTTTGGAAACACCTGTTAGCTAGCTTTCTCTAGCTAGCCAGGAGAATTAATTGCAGAACATGGCATGAAAGGAGGAACGTGAGGTTTCCATAAACAGGAAAAGGGGAGAGGTAATTGAGACATATGTGAAGAGAGAGAAAAGGGTGAGAAGCAATTGAGATTGATGTGCAGGTAGGGAGGTGAGATGTTTGTAGAAGAGAAGGAAGGAGGGGAAGAAGAAAGCATCCGCTGATCTTATTACTGAACGTGCTTAGCGGGCCAGGGAGCCGGTCGGCCGAGCGGACAGCACGCTGGACTTGTGATCCTGTGGTTCTGAATTTGATCCCAGGCGCCGGCGAGAAACAATGGGCAGAGTTTCTTTCATCCTATGCCCCCTGTTACCTAGCAGTAAAATAGGTACCTGGGTGTTAGTCAGCTGTCACGGGCTGCTTCCTGGGGGTGGAGGCCTGGTCAAGGACCGGGCCGCAGGGATACTAAACCCCCGAAATCATCTCAAGATAACCTCAAGATAGGGGATGAAACTGAGTATACACTGACTCTGATCAAATAATTTAAGAGGAGAGAGGCTAATAGCACTCTGTGGGCTGGTATAGTTATATTGATGTATATAGGACAGAGAGTGTGATTGAGTGAAGCAGGAGGGCCGAGTGACGCCACTCGTGTGCGTATACGCAGTAATCATCACCGGTAGCATCATTGATGTACACCTGGGCATGTCACTCACCTCTAAGTCTGGCCGAGAAGCTTGACAGTAATGAACTTTGAAAAGTTTCTAGCGGTTCCTATGTTGACACTCCTCTGCCCCTGGCACTTTAACTTTTACAGCTGTGAATATATGCGAGGCGAAGATGGCGGCGTCCCCGGCCTGATATTTTAACCTAACCTACTCAGGGGGACTTGACAAAGGACTTTTACAAACCGTGACTAGAGATTAACTCAATTGGCGTTAAGACAGATCGAAAATCTTTGAGTAGGAAGCAGGAGCTGTTAGCAGTGAGGGGAACGAGCAGCACATATTCCGGTGAGGGTAACAATTATGTCAAACCTGTTGACGTTGGCTGCCATATCTGGTGATGTAGGGGAGAGGGGAAGGGTGTAGGGGAGAGGGGAAGGGTGTAGGAGAGAGGGGAAGGGTGTAGGGGAGAGGGGAAGGGTGTAGGAGAGAGGGGAAGGGTGTAAGGGAGAGGGGAAGGGTGTAGGGGAGAGGGGAAGGGTGTAGGGGAGAGGGGAAGGGTGTAGGGGAGAGGGGAAGGCTGTAGGGGAGAGGGGAAGGCTGTAGGGGAGAGGGGAAGGGTGTAGGGGAGAGGGGAAGGGTGTAGGGGAGAGTGGAAGGGTGTAGGGGACAGGGGAAGGCTGTAGGGGAGAGGGGAAGGGTGTAGGGGGTGGTTTAAGGGGGTGGTAAAGAGGAAGAGGGGAAGGTGGATTGCGTTTTGGCTCCAATATATCAGGCAAAGTAACATCAGGCAGCCTGACAAGCAACTTCGTTACCACATGTGTGGTCTCCCAGTCATCTTAGAAGCCAGCATCACCCCTCCATACCCCCTCACGCCTCCAGTCTGACCTAATTCAATGCTGCAGCCAACTGCCAATTCCAATAACAAGGTAACAGACACGTGTGAACCCAGATTAAAAACATACCACCTCCCCCCTGCCCCCCACGGAGTCTTTAAGATGTCTGCACGTCTCTTAAGATGGGATAAATCAATACTGGCATGCATGCCAGACACGTATTAGACCAGTTGCCATGGCTGGTACCTTCAGCTTACCTGTAACAATAACCAACACCTTGCAATTCCTCACTTTTGCAGTGCTAATATTAGGGGATTTTAGTTCATGTTTAACAGGGGACTGGTGTCAATTTTTCTCATAATAACTGTCTGACGCAATACTCCAATACCTACCACAATCCAACACCTGTCCGGATTCAACACCTGCCAGGGTCCAACACCTGCCAGGGTCCAGCAATTTCCTCGCCTTCCCCCACTCTTTGCCTTCGTAAGGTTTCCTATCACCTCTACACATTTAGTCCCTCGGGTTGCAGTCTAGCTGCGGCTTGGGTGACCTGTCAGCGTGCGTGGGAGGGGGACGGTGGGAGAGATGGGAGCACTGGGAGGTGTGGCGTGGGTGAGTGGGAGGGATGGGAAGGAATGCCAGAGTGTGGGAAGGGGGGACACAATAATTCCCCCACTATTCTTTACCTTATTTCTCATGTTAGGGTAAAGTTTACCTTGGTCTAACCCTATTTAAAAACTTCTTACTCGTTAGATCCCATTTTTGTTGGTCTCATTTTTGTAGATTTCTTTGAAATTGTTAGATGCTTCAGTTTTGAGCTTCGAAGAATCGATTAAGCCGGTCTGCTATGGGTATATCCGGCCCCCTTCGTGTGGATATACCCCCCGTATATTCAACCGAACGTACCACAGCGTAGAGACCAACTTCAGATAGAGAATGCAAGCGTAGCCACCTCTGCGATACGGAGGATAAGAGGTCATTGGTAAGGAGCCACTGGGTCACTCATAATGAGGCACTAGGTCACTCATAGGCTGACAGAAGGTCACTCGAAAACCGACAGACACCCACGAAGAGTGACAGACACTCAAGTGTAGACAGTAGCAGTTCAAAAAGACGGTGTAACTGCAATTAGTGAGAAACCTTCACAGGATGGAAACCTTCACATATCTCTCATGGGGATATGAAACCTACCATCCCTACTTCTCATTCCATTTTGCCGAAGCGTTTGGGCAAAATCCACACCTGAGGTGGATACAACGTGCTAGCAGTGGCTCCTAATAAGAAGCACTCACTCTAAATTAATCTCCACTGATTAATCCAGCTCAATCTCAAGGGATTATTAGTTATAATTCAGCATTGCATTCACATTATCTTCAATCATCTTGATGGCAAGCTCCACGACTCTTGGCTCAATAAAAAGCTTTGACGAGACTCGAACGAGGGACTTGTTCATTTTCGAAATTGATCACTATTTTGGGCTTATTAGGCCTATCAACAACGGGAGGTTATTAGCTGCCCACCAAACTAGTTAACAGACCATCAGTAAGTCCATTTTAGTTTATATTCAATAAACTCTCAGATTTTATACACTGAGAACTGTGGATAGACTCATCGGGGTACAACCTGCTTGATCAATTGTTGTACCATTTTCATCAATAGTTGTACCATTTTGATCAATAGTTGTACCATTTTGATCAATAGTTTCAATATTTTGATCAATAGTTTCAATATTTTGATCAATAGTTGTACCATTCTGATCAATAGTTGTACCATTTTGATCAATAATTGCAACATTTTGATCACCAGTTGCATCATTTTAATCAATAGTTGATCAACAGCTAAAGTTTATTATTAAAGTTTATTATTATTATTTATACAACAATTATTTCTTTAAAATGTTTATCTTAAACAGATAAAAGATTAAAATTATATATCCCTAATCGTTAAAATGATTTGTAATGAGAAGAGACTTGACTCCTTATTAGAAAAGATCAAATAACAGCTTAATATTCTCTCACGTTGAATAATAAAGCAAATATTTAATTCTAGGTAATAAAAAATGATTATATATTATATGATGTATTTATGTTAATAATTCTAAGTTTTATATATTTATTGTTTATTAGACAAGTGTCATTTAATGCTGAATTCAGAGAGATAGCCATTGTTTAATATATAGTGTTATCTTGTGTCACTTGTATCTATATGTTGTATGTGGTTTGTTGTAATGAGTTGGTATAGTTATTGGGTTGGTTAAGTATCTGCAGTTAGCACTGTATGCTCGCGTGTATGTACGCTAACCACCTGCGCTCGCACACACACGCACACACACACACACACACACACACACACACACACACACACACACACACACACACACACACACACACACACACATTCCTGCCCAATAGTTTCAGGAACCTGTACACCTGTTGATTGACGGTTGAGAGGCGGGACCAAAGAGCCAGAGCTCAACCCCCGCAAGCACAACTAGGTGAGTACACACACACACACAGGGAATAAAATCCTTTAAATCCTAGTTTACAAATGGAGTAAAATTCATATAGTGATGTAGAAACACAGACAGGTGTTGAAGACTGCAGGCGGATCTACACGTTATCCAGTGTAAACGAACTACACATATCTTTTAGATCTAGATTTAGCAAAACACTCAGATTTAGATCTGAGGAAACTCACCTCCGTTGAAACTTTGAGAGCCAAAAAATAGAGGAAATGCGAATCAAGGAGAATTAACTAACAATATACAAGACATTAATGGGATTTGACAGAGATGAAAGAGAGAATATTCAGACTGATAATAGTAGGAATATAAATACATAGATGAGATAGAGAGCAGAGGGAACGTGTGGACGTTGGAAACACAGGAGGATAATAGTTTATCCAGCTTAAGAGCCTCAAGCAAACGAGGGGATCGTCGAAAGCAACTTTCAACAAGCAGCTTGCAAAAAGTGGCAACTACGACGAACAGAATGATTGGAAGTCATGGCATTAGAAGATCGTGAGACAGACAAGCATGCAGGACCTACGGAGCTATTTCTCTGTAACCACACACACACACACACACACGCACACACACACACACACACACACACAGTTTTTAAGCCCGAGAGCCCTGCAGGTGGTGACCAACACATCACTAAAGTATACCTTTAAGCATCATATATTCCTCGACTCATCATTTTTGTCTCTTAACCAAACGACAAAACTCTCAGACGCGAGGTGCCTCATTTTTCTCGTTATGGAAGCGGTGTGAGGCAAGGAGGTAGGCACGAGAAGAGAGGAAGATCAGTGAGGAAAAACAGGACACGATAAGGAAGTTGGGATGAAATTATGAGGAGGGAGGGAGATGGTAGGTTATAAGGAACATGGGAAAGGGATAAGCATCTAAAACCGTCTCCACTCTCTCTCTGTCTCCCTTTCTCTGTCTCCACTCTCTCTGTCACCACTCTCTCTGTCACCACTCTCTCTGTCACCACTCTCTCTGTCACCACTCTGTCTCGTCTCTCTGCGTCTCCACTCACTCTCTGACTCAAAGTTATTCGTGCCTTAACCCAGGTTGAGTTTCAAGGGCTTCCCTAAAGCCAAAGATATACACTATAACCCTAATACTTCACGCTGTCAACAGCTGGAAGAATTAGCAAATTTAGTGAGAGTAAATTATGTCAACACAAGCGGCTCTTTGTAAAATTATAAACGTGTATCCTTTAATAATCGGTTTTTTCCCCAGATGCAAATAAATAACTTTTGAAATTATTGATCCAAGCAATTTTTCCTATGATAGATGTTAACTTAATTCATCTATAGCTCATCTTCAAAACCGGGACCACGTTGGAAAACGTCCATGATACTGGATCGGTGCTTGGGACTAATGGTTTTTAAGTATGCAAAATAAGGTCAATGCCCAGTTGTTTTAGATTCAGCTACTCGGAACAAAAAGTTGGAAGCAGCACGGGCTATGGTGAGCCCGTAATGAACTTACCTGGCGCAGGAGCGTGACTGTAACTTGGTCAATGATCGATTGATTGATTGATTAAGCCACCCAAGAGATGACACGGGCATGAATAGCTGTAAAGGTCAATGATCACATTCACTCCAAACATCTACGGACTACTCATGCCCGTGCCACCTCTTGTGGTGGCTTAATCTTCATCAATCAACCAATCAATCTGTGTCTTGAGTTTTAATCGCTTGTGGCTTGTACAGAAGGCTTGGGGAACGTGTGAACGCTGGAAAATGAACGAAAGTCAGGTGTATGTATGAAGCTTGATTACGTGCAGCATGAGGACACGGGAGACATCTCCTGTCACGCAGGGTGCAGTCGCACCTCCACAGATCTCCAGTATCATCTACTGATACTGGTAATGGCTCAAAAGGGCCACCACTTACGGGCTATTCATGCCCGTGCCACCTCTTGGGTGGCTTAATCTTCATCAATCAATCAATCGAACGAACTTTCACTCAGCTATGGTCGAGGTTTCAGCAACAGTGTGAGCGCTGATGTTCAGCAAAAACCAGCGTCAGTTTCAGACAGATGCATGCGTGTGTGCAGAGGTTGACACTCTAATAATGCTGTTTGGCGAGGCAGTGATATGCGTTCGTCCGCCTCAGTAAACAAAGCAGGTTCGTGTGGACACGCAAAGCAATTTACAATAAACTAACTCGACACCTCAGGCAAGTCAGCTGTGAGATAACGGGAATGTGCAGCGCCGTTTGCTGTTAACTTACTGTTCGCTACTCAACGGTTGAGAGAGATCTGTGGCTGAACTTTGTGGTAATTAAGCCTGAGACGTGAACTTTAGTTCTCCTGCAGCATTCCTGATTGTTCTGAACAGCCTATAATCCACACTGATTGTCAGAAGTTGTTTGGCAACTAATGTGTGACACTAGTTTAACTCTTTAGTGTGTAGCTGCTAGCTGGAGTTTAGTGCACAATATCTGACAGGAATTGTTGTTCATTGCCCTAATTCAACTAACTTTCTCCATCTGTGTTATCAGTTCCTGGTGTGTTAAGGCGAATATTTCATTTCAAAATTAAGCCATATATTGACCAGACCACACACACTAGAAGGTGAAGGGACGACGACGTTTCGGTCCGTCCTGGACCATTCTCATTCTTGATCGACTTGAGAATGGTCCAGGACGGACCGAAACGTCGTCGTCCCTTCACCTTCTAGTGTGTGGTCTAGTCAACATACTTTAGCCACGTTATTGTGACTGTTTAAGCCAAATACACTGATTCGGATCCAATCAGCCAAATACACTGATTCAGATCTTTTTGAACTGGAAAACATCGAAATGATAGACATTAAGTTCCAAAAACAAATGTTTGGATAATGAAATACTTAACGAGAAGCTTGTACCGCTTCAACCCCTTGTCGACCACAGTACATCTTTCCAATTCCAGAAACCATTACGGCCTTACCAAATTGTGTCAGGCCCCCACCATTCCCCAACCTGTGTTAAACAGAACCCGGTCTAACCAAGTTATTCTCTGCCCCCTCCACCGGTGTTAACCAGAACCCGGTCTAACCAAGTTATTCTCTGCCC
Organism: Procambarus clarkii; assembly: GCF_040958095.1. Classification (NCBI taxonomy): domain Eukaryota; kingdom Metazoa; phylum Arthropoda; class Malacostraca; order Decapoda; family Cambaridae; genus Procambarus; species Procambarus clarkii. The sequence continues at coordinate 18,619,510 of NC_091237.1, read as the reverse complement.
CCTCCACCGGTGTTAAACAGAACCCGGTCTAACCAAGTTATTCTCTGCCCTCTCCACCGGTGTTAACCAAATCAAGGCCTTACCAAGACCAAACTATACCACCTTCTCCAC
>NC_091237.1:18596899-18614399 GCF_040958095.1 Procambarus clarkii | reverse complement strand
CTAAAAAATATTTGTTTTCAAATTCCATGTGGCTTTCAAGCATTATTTAAATACATTTTGAGATGGTCTGGGGAGAAGGAACTAGGGCGAGTTCATAGGAAGTTTTAAGCTCAGTATATTGTGCGACCTTTCACCTTCTCTCTACTTCCTGTGGTGATGTGAAGAGTAGCAAGCAAAAGCAACTTTGAAACGACTCTTAAGAGTTAATTTCCAGCAGAGTATATATATATATATATATATATATATTTCCGAGAGAAATTAATTGCCACGTTTTGGATTTGCTGAAGATCAAAAGATTCACATTGGAGAGTAAACTAGAGATATTTGAGTGTTTCAGGTCAAAGGGTTATATTGAGAGGTTATCTTGAGATGATTTCGGGGCTTTAGTGTCCCCGCGGCCCGGTCCTCGACCAGGCCTCCACCCCCAGGAAGCAGCCCGTGACAGCTGACTAACTCCCAGGTACCTATTTACTGCTAGGTAACAGGGGCATTCAGGGTGAAAGAAACGTTGCCCATTTGTTTCTGCCTCGTGCGGGAATCGAACCAGCACCACAGAATTACGAGTCCTGCGCGCTATCCACCAGGCTACGAGGCCCCAGGGTATAGTAAGTCTCCCCTCAAGAGGAAGGATTTGGTCTGTAGGTGACTTCCCCACTGCCATTTCCCCTCACAAGACCTACGAGTCTCCTCCAATTTCGTGTGAGTTTTATTGAAGGGTGAGTGGAGCACCTCCTTCGATGGCGTGTAGGAGGGAGGAGACGTGTCAAGGGTGATGTAGTGAAGTACATGCCAGCCTTTAATGTCCATCCAACAGAAATTCCTGTAGCTTCTCTCGCTCTCCCTGTATTTCAAAATTACAGGAGCATATGTTAAAGTGCATAAACATAGTTCACAGGAGGAGTATTGGTTCGAGTCACTTCCGGGGTGTGAGTTCAGATAGTGAGTATATATATATATATATATATACTCAAGGGTGTGAGTATATATATATATATATATATATATATATATATATATATATATATATATATATATATATATATATATATATATATATACATATATATATATATATATATATATATATATATATATATATATATATATATATATATATATATATACATATATATATATATATATATATATATATATATATATATATATATATATATATATATATATATATACGTCAATAGACAGTTTATATATATATTTCATTTTGCTGTGCAGTAGTTCACTAGAACAACTACGCTAGACGATTTTTCAACCATTTGATTTCATTTAAATTGTAAGATTCTCCCTAAAGGGAGCCGGTCGGCCGAGCGGACAGCACGCGAGACTCGTGATCCTGTGATCCTGGGTTCGATCCCAGGCGCTGGCGAGAAACAATGGGCAGAGTTTCTTTCACCCTATGCTCCTGTTACCTAGCAGTAACATAGGTACCTGGGTGTTAGTCAGCTGTCACGGGCTGCTTCCTAGGGGTGGAGGCCTGGTCGAGGACCGGGCCGCGGGGACACTAAAAGCCCCGAAATCATCTCAAGATAACCTCAAGATAACTAAACTAATGGTTACTATTGGGTGGCCACGAGAACTAAGGCACGCGATGTGTGACCTTATTTGCACTCGAAGGTCCTCCAGCAACTGTGGTCCAGTCCAACCAGTCATCAAAACATTGGTCAAATGCTCGTTAGGTCCGCTACTATACAACCCGTCCTTAGACCGAGTCCATTCCATCCAGCGGTCGACACCAAGAACGCCAGGGGCTCACCATAGCCCGTGCTACTTGCCCCGCTCCTGTGCCAGGTACGTTACGGGCTCACCATAATCCGTGCTACTTGCCCCGCTCCTGTGCCAGGTACGTTACGGGCTCACCATAGCCCGTGCTACTTGCCCCGCTCCTGTGCCAGGTACGTTACGGGCTCACCATAATCCGTGCTACTTACCCCGCTCCTGTGCCAGGTACGTTACGGGCTCACCATAATCCGTGCTACTTGCCCCGCTCCTGTGCCAGGTACGTTACGGGCTCACCATAATCCGTGCTACTTGCCCCGCTCCTGTGCCAGGTACGTTACGGGCTCACCATAATCCGTGCTACTTGCCCCGCTCCTGTGCCAGGTACGTTACGGGCTCACCATAGCCCGTGCTACTTGCCCCGCTCCTGTGCCAGGTACGTTACGGGCTCACCATAGCCCGTGCTACTTGCCCCGCTCCTGTGCCAGGTACGTTACGGGCTCACCATAGCCCGTGCTACTTGCCCCGCTCCTGTGCCAGGTACGTTACGGGCTCGCCATAATCCGTGCTACTTGCCCCGCTCCTGTGCCAGGTACGTTACGGGCTCGCCATAGTCCGTGCTACTTGGAACTTGTTCCGAGTAGCTGAATGTATAACAACAACAACTTAGGTTAGGTTAGGTTAGGTTAGGTTAGGTTAGGTTAGGTTAGGTTAGTGTTTAGGTTAGGTTAGGTTAGGTTACTGTTTAGGTTAGGTTAGGTTAGGTTAGGTTAGTGTTTAGGTTAGGTTAGGTTAGGTTAGGTTAGGTTAGTGTTTAGGTTAGGTTAGGTTAGGTTAGGTTAGGTTAGGTTAGGTTAGGTTAGGTTAGGTTAGTGTTTAGGTTAGGTTAGGTTAGGTTAGTGTTTAGGTTAGGTTAGGTTAGGTTAGTGTTTAGGTTAGGTTAGGTTAGGTTAGTGTTTAGGTTAGGTTAGGTTAGGTTAGGTTAGTGTTTAGGTTAGGTTAGGTTAGGTTAGGTTAGGTTAGGTTAGGTTAGTGTTTAGGTTAGGTTAGGTTAGGTTAGGTTAGGTTAGGTTAGGTTAGGTTAGTGTTTAGGTTAGGTTAGGTTAGGTTAGGTTAGGTTAGGTTAGGTTAGGTTAGTGTTTAGGTTAGGTTAGGTTAGGTTAGTGTTTAGGTTAGGTTAGGTTAGGTTAGTGTTTAGGTTAGGTTAGGTTAGGTTAGGTTAGTGTTTAGGTTAGGTTAGGTTAGGTTAGGTTAGGTTAGTGTTTAGGTTAGGTTAGGTTAGGTTAGGTTAGGTTAGTGTTTAGGTTAGGTTAGGTTAGGTTAGTGTTTAGGTTAGGTTAGGTTAGGTTAGTGTTTAGGTTAGGTTAGGTTAGTGTTTAGGTTAGGTTAGGTTAGGTTAGGTTAGGTTAGGTTAGGTTAGGTTAGTGTTTAGGTTAGGTTAGGTTAGTGTTTAGGTTAGGTTAGGTTAGGTTAGGTTAGTGTTTAGGTTAGGTTAGGTTAGGTTAGGTTAGGTTAGGTTAGTGTTTAGGTTAGGTTAGGTTAGGTGTTTAGGTTCTGTTGGCGATTATTTGTATTTGTAGAATGTGGGTGAAGCATTTACAGCGTTGTGGTTCGAACAAAAGTCGTCAGTGAAGCACTTGTTCCGGAAGTGTTCGGACGTCATCAGTCGTGAGTCGTGTGTGTGTGTAAACAGTTCTTCGTTCATACACAGGCGGGTTTGGCGGGTCCATGGAATGGACTTTGGCCTTTATTTATGAGGACGGGCTGCACTAAATCGCCTTTTTACGAATGGAAAACTCTTTACACACGACTCGCAGAAGATTACATTTGAACTGTCCTCGAACATTGTTCCAATCCTTTAATGTTCCAATCTCACCACCAATAATGTTCCGCTCACTGCAAGAACAAATATCTTCGAACGGAACCTAAATACCTAACCTAGTCCCAACCATGCGAAAAATTCTAATTCAAAATAAGTGGAATTTATATTTGAGAAAATGCAGAATTTTGAATGGACAATCGAGTTAAAATTAGCGAATGTGTCTTTGGGGTCAGCGGCAGCTTGAAGGTGCATGACAGAAGGATGGGTTGAGGATTGGGCACAGCTTAATCACCAATCAATCATCTTGCCTCATAGAAAGGCCAGTCTGGTGGAGCGTGACCTCAGAGACAGAGGCCCTACCACGAGACTTAATCTTTCTCAGCCTAGAAAGCTTTCTATGTCCCGAAGGTACCAATGTCCCGAAGGTACCAATGTCCCGAAGGTACCAATGTCCCGAAGGTACCAATGTCCCGAAGGTACCAATGTCCCGAAGGTACCAATGTCCTGAAGGTACCAATGTCCCGAAGGTACCAATTAAATCTCACTCAAATGGCGCGAAATCTTAACACCTATAATACCCGCATTCATTAATAATTATACAGACGAGGAGTCACAATAACGTGGCTGAAATATGTTGACCAGACCACACACTAGAAAGTGAAGGGACGACGACGACGTTTCGGTCCGTCCTGGACCATTCTCAAGTGATTTGATGATTATCACTCACTGGTCTGATAGTTTCTTCTACCGGCAGGTCCACAACGCTACCGCTGTCTTCATCATCAACCTGACGCTCTCCGATCTGATGTTCGGGGTGTTCAACCTGCCTCTTGCTGCCTCGTTGTTTGGGCATAGAGCCTGGGTACATACGGGCTTCCTGTGCCTACTCTTCCCTATCCTGCGCTATGGGCTGGTGGCAGTATCTGTCTTCACCGTTCTGGCTATCACTATCAATCGTTATGTTATGATTGCTCATCCCAGACTGTACCACAGGTGCGTGATATCTCTCTTATATCTCTCTCTCTCTCTTATCTCTCATATCTCTCTCTCGCTCTCTCCCTTCGTGTAAACAATTGCCTCTTTGCATGTATTTCCCCCTCTACTTGCATGTGTTTAAAGCATCAGTCACTATACCTGCACTATCACCATTCTAATGTGAAAAATCATCATTTTTTTATCAGGCATATTTACAACGATGTTCACCCACTGTTGTTCAACCAATAATGTTCTGTTCACCTATTTTTTCACCCATCTATGCTCACCTGTTCACTGATTGTTATTTATCAATGTTCACATGTTCACCTACAGTTCTTCAGGTCTTTAGATTTTTTTTTATCTATGTGTATTCATTATCATATTCCAGCCATGAAATACATATATTTTATCACGTTTTTATACATATTTACTGAACTAATTACCTTAATTAGTTCAGTAAATATTAGTTTTAATTACTAATTATATATATATATATATATATATATATATATATATATATATATATATATATATATATATATACATATATATATATATATATATATATATATATATATATATATATATATATATATATATATATATATATATATATATATATAGTAATATTTTTGTTATCGGTAATATTCTAAGTGTTATTTTACTATTATAAGTAATATTATTTTTCTTAAGTATTATTGGAAGCAATGGCTTGTAGACTGACGTAAAAAAAAATGTGAAAAGGAGTGATTTTACGGTGGTGGAGCGTTCGAGTCCCGCCCTTCCTCATGAATATATTTCCCAGTTCGATACCCGCCCGATATTTTTCTAATAGCTAGGTAACTTTGAGGTTAAACGGCCCGATACGACAATGGTCACCATCCAAGGGGGACAACCCTCAAATGCTCCTTAATCCAGCAGACGCCTCTTAGTGAATGAATGAATGAATGATAAATGAATGAATGAATGATATTTCAAGCACATTTTACAGCTGACAACGTCTGAACTTCTCTCGTTGCGCTTTGCTCGTTTCACATGTTCGAATTGCCCTACTGTAAGTGCCCTGCCTGCAGCTCCGTCCTCATCAACAAAGACCAAATGCTCGTTAGCCCAATCGCCAAACCCCCTTTGTTTTTTGAATGAAAAACTGTTTACACAAGATTCACAATTGATGCCGTTCGAACATTTTTCGAACAGTGCTTCGCTGGCTGACGACCTCTGTTCGAATCACCCCACTGTAAGTGCTTCACACACACAAGTACTTATACTAATATACAAGTACTTATAATAATTAATTAATTAATTAATTAATTAATTAATTAATTAATAACAGAACTGAAATATTTAACCTCACCTACCCTATGGCTGCTCACAAAACTGTAATATACATTAATATCAAATTATAGTCGAGATAATGTGATTTTTGGTTACATATTAAATAATTGTGGTTATAATTTTATATATAATTATATAATTGTTGGATATTATATATTATACAAAGGCGTCTTTGGGTAGGTCGGAGCTTGGACGAGCATAGGCCTATAGGAGTTTTTTTTTGTAAATTCAGCAACATTTGTTCCTTCAAAATGGCCAAATTTACATTAATCTAATTAATTACCCTCATTCTCTCACCTCCTCCCCCCCCCCCTGTCAGTGAATGAAGAACACTTTATACATTACTCATGTTTCTATCTTTCTTTCTTTCTTTCTTTCTCACTCTCTTTCTCTCTCTCTGTACCCGTCTGCATGCCCCATGGACACGTTCGGAACGCAATGCTGGGTAGGGGTTTGGGGGGGGGGGGTGCTGAGACACTGCCCTTCACTGCATACCCTTTCCTTCACTATCTCCCCTTCTCCTTCACCACCTTCACTACCCATCACTTTATTAAATTTTAAAATCTTTTACACACATGTGTACAAGTGTAAATCTGCGACGATTTACAAAAGTTCTCACTATTTTGCTAGCGTCCTGGAGGCATTGTCAGCTCTTGTCAGAGCTCTCTAGTTGAAGAGTTTACCCAACCTCTTATTGTGATAAAAACGCAATATGTTTTAAGGTGTTGTAGAGCACTGTAGTGTCCTGTGTTTTTGTCAAAGCAATAATTAAGTCAAAGCTAGAGTGTGTGTGTGTGTGTGTGTGTGTGTGTGTGTGTGTGTGTGTGTGTGTGTGTGTGTGTGTGTGTGTGTGTGTGTGTGTGTGTGTGTGTACTCACCTAGTTGTACTCACCTAGTTGTGTTTGCGGGGGTTGAGCTCTGGCTCTTTGGTCCCGCCTCTCAACCGTCAATCAACAGGTGTACAGATTCATGAGCCTATCGGGCTCTGTCATATCCACACACTTTGTGTGTGTGTGTGGGTGTGTGAGCCTCACCTAAACTGTATTTACACAGTCGAACGTTAGCTCCTGAGCCCCGACATACAAGACGCAGCGTATCTAATGCATTGATCACCCACTCTTCTCTCTCTCTCTCTCTGGCCATATTTAGGAATTTTTGTTAAGTATATTTGTTCATTCTGTCTCCTTATAAACCATTCTCTTGTTCAATACAATTATACTATTGACGGTTTTCTGAACTCTGCTCTCTACTTTAACTGAACGTTTCTTATATTCTGTCCATGGACTTTATTGAACAAGGTCTTTATTATATATGGACTTTATTGAACATGGACTTTATTATATATGGGCTTTATTGAACATGGACTTTATTATATATGGACTTTATTGAACATGGACTTTATTATATATGGACTTTATTGAACATGGACTTTATTATATATGGGCTTTATTGAACATGGACTTTATTATATATGGACTTTATTGAACATGGACTTTATTATATATGGGCTTTATTGAACATGGACTTTATTATATATGGACTTTATTGAACATGGCCTTTATTATATAAGGACTTTATTGGACATGACCTTTTATATGGGCTATTATACATGGCCTATATATCGTGTATGGTCTTAATAAAGAATGTATGCTCATTATACGGAAGGATGAGTGTTGGGATAGTAGGATGAGTGTTTGGATAGTAGGATGAGTGTTGGGATAATAGGATGAGGGAAGAGATAGTTGGATGAGTATTGGGATAATAGGATGAGTATTGGGATAGTAGGATAAGTGAAGAGATAGTAGGATGAGTGTTGGGATAGTAGGATGAGTGTTTGGATAGTAGGATGAGTGTTTGGATAGTAGGATGAGTGTTTGGATAGTAGGATGAGTGTTTGGATAGTAGGATGAGTGTTTGGATAGCAGGATGAGTGTTTGGATAGTAGGATGAGTGTTTGGATAGTAGGATGAGTGTTGGGATAGTAGGATGAGTGTTTGGACAGTAGGATGAGTGTTGGGATAGTAGGATGAGTGAAGAGATAGTAGGATGAGTATTGGGATAGTAGGATGAGTGTTTGGATAGTAGGATGAGTGTTGGGATAGTAGGATGAGTGTTTGGACAGTAGGATGAGTGTTGGGATAGTAGGATGAGTGAAGAGATAGTAGGATGAGTATTGGGATAGTAGGATGAGTGTTGGGATAGTAGGATGAGTGTTGGGATAATAGGATGAGTGAAGAGATAGTAGGATGAGTGTTGGGATAGTAGGATGAGTGTTGGGATAGTAGGATGAGTGAAGAGATAGTAGGATGAGTATTGGGATAGTAGGATGAGTGAAGAGATAGTAGGATGAATGCTGCGATAGTAGGATGAATATGCTCAAGTTCAGTATTCAACAGTCATCATCACCATAATTGCTTACCACTATTATAAGTTAAATTGTTTCATCATCTCTATGAGCACCATAGCTTAATATAACTAAGTAATTATTTGGCACTTTATAAATCTGAGAGGATATAATTCATATATATTTTTGGCTAAGTTATATATTAACAATGTGTTGTTGTTTTTTAATTCGCTCATTGTTTATTTTTTCTAATCTCAAAGTAATTATTAGTTCGGGAATTAGCACATAGATGGCGGTGTGATAGCATTAAGGAGGAAGTGGCCAATTGTGGTGTTATGATAACCTAATGTGCTCGTTACAGGCTGTACACTCGGACGTGGTTGGCTATCATGGTCGTGGCGACGTGGATAGGTGCCTTTGGAGCCCTGGTGCCTACGCTGCTAGAATTCTGGGGCACCTTTGGCCTGGACCCGGCGATTGGCTCCTGCACCATCTTACCCGATCGGGACGGAAACTCGCCCAAGGAGTTTCTCTTCGTCTTCGCCTTTGTGCTGCCCTGTGTGGCCATCTGCGTCTGCTACGCCCGCATCTTCTGCATCGTGCATAGAGCGGATAAGAAGAGCCACAGCCACAGTCAGCATTTTCTCAAGGTTAACGGCAAGCGTCACAAGAATGTTGCTTCGCCTTGTACGGCTGATCCACCGACGTTGCAGACCCTTCATGCAACTCCGCTACACGATCGTCTCCAGCTTGAGACGCTCGTCAAGCTCTCCACCAGCAGTAATTCCGTTAAGGTGGAGATAGTTGAGCCACAGGAGGAGTCTCAGAAAAATGAGGAGAGCTCGTTAGACGGTAATGGAAGGGGGGGCTGTGGGAGCAAGGAAGGCACGCGGACGCCATCTCCTGAAACCACTCCTGCAGGAATGACCACTGACGCCAGTTCGTTGCTGAAGACGGAAGCCAATGGCTTTTCCGGTCATTCTTCAAACGAGGGAGTTGGCGCCTCGTCAGCGGCCTGCTCTCCTATCCGGATAAGTCCTCCAACGGCGCCTGAATCTCCCGCTTCAGTGAAGTCGGATAGAAAAATAAGTACCAACATCGAGAGACGGCCGTCCACTATATCCGGCCGTGGTGGCACTTTCAGCCACCTCCGTGGCACTTTCCGAAGGACACGCGCCGGTTCCTTCATTGCCAGACAACCTACATTGAGTGCCAAGGACCGGCGTCTCCTGAAGATGATCCTAGTGATCTTCTTGTCATTCGTAGCGTGTTATCTACCCATCACGCTCGTCAAGACCTTCAGTAAGGATGACAACCCCGTGCTAAACATCCTGGGTCTCCTCCTTATCTATCTAACCACCTGTATCAATCCTATCATCTACGTGGTGATGTCTTCGGAGTACCGTCAAGCCTACGTCAGCCTCCTGACCTGCAAGCGTGACCACGATCCCGCTAATCGCTCCGTCACTAAAATTTCCTGAAAGCGGTCCAAGCCGCCTATGGTATTATCTCAGCCTCTCAAGACATCGAAATGCGTCATAACAGTGTCTCCAGCTGAGTAGACTTCGTTACCAACCAGGTGGCGCTCTGTGTTTAACATTTCATCCAAATCATTCACTAAGAACATTTATGAGTGTTAATAAGCAACAAAAGTTATGGTTATATTCAGCGCTTTTTTGTGTGTGTACACACACACAAGTTTTACAATATTTCACGTTGTGTTAAAGCCAGTGTTTGCAGGCGATGAGTCACAATAACGTGGCTAAAGTATGTTGACCTGACCACACACTAGAAAGGTGAAGGGACGACGACGTTTCGGTCCGTCTTGGACCATTCTCAAGTCGATTGTCTTGACTATTCCCACAATCGACTTGAGAATGGTCCAGGACGGACCGAAACGTCGTCGTCCCTTCACCTTCTAGTGTGTGGTCTGGTCAACAAAGCCAGTGTTTACTTCCAGGGTCCAACAGAGATTCGTTTGATAAACCAGCTCTCCTGCCTTCCTGTACAGATCTATGTGTCACGTCTTCAAAAGAAAAAGAGTCGACCAATGCTCACTATACTGTTACGGAGTTTACAATTCTCTCTTGCGTCGTTATACCTTTGGTTTACTCTGTAATGATAACTTGATCTAGTATATCTCCTCTGAATGTGATATGCCAGAGAGCCTCACACTTAGTCACACAGTCACACACTCAGCTACAGACTCACCCACACACTCACCCACACACTCAAGCAACACACTCAAGCAACAGCTCATGAAACAACTCTTTTGGGAGAAGAGTTTGGAAAAAAAGTGTATTAGAGCTAGGATTAATGACTGTTTTACACTGAAGTACAGCAGAATACAGTAGAAGGCGCCTTACTAACGTCTCTCTTGCTGACGGGTCATCAGAATTACAGGCAATTATAGGTAATTACAGAATTACCTTGTATGTTTTGAATTAACGTCTCTCATCCTCAAATTACACACCTGGGGCCAGATTCACGAAGAAGTTACGCAAGCACTTGCGAACCTGTACATCTTTTCTCAATCTTTAGCGGCTTTGTTTACAATTATTAAACAGTTAATGAGCTCCGAAGCACCAGGAGGCTGTTTATAACAATAACAACAGTTGATTGACAACTTTTCATGCTTGTAAACTGTTTAATAAATGTTACCAAAGCCGTCAAAGATTGAGGAAAGATGTACACGTTCGTAAGTACTTGTGTAACTGCTTCGTGAATCTGGAACCTGTTTTATGGTGAGCAAAAGCGCCTGCGACCTCGGCCAATATTCGCGTCTACAAACTAGAGGCTTTTCGCTGTTTTTCTTTAAGTAAGGCGGAAAAAATATCCTTAATTTGGGAAGCCAAAATCGAATGGATCATTAGAATACTAAACGTAGCTCCACAGGGATAAATTCTGTATCTGATATAGTGAAGGAAAATCTTTATATTTTAGTAAAGAAATTAATTAACCTACGAGCCATAAAGGAAATCAAAGAAAAGCCACACCAGAATTTATGTCATTAATAATGGCTGACGCGATATTGGATGATAAATTCCTCGTTATCAATTTCCGGTATTTCTTCCTCAGGTCTCGTCTCTCCTTCCTTTCTCCTGTCCTCCAAATCTTTATTATCATTCCCTTCTCCTTCCTCCAAACCGGAAGACGCGGCTGCAAACAACAGAGACGCAACGACAAAGACGCAAGGCAATTCATGCGTCTTAGCCAAGATAAAAAAAAACGCACAGCACAATCAATATTCCCGAGAAAATAGCACATGCGTAGATGGAAGACACATGTGACGTGAGACACATCAGGAAAAGACACATACACACACACGCAGGACAAAGAGGAGAATGGACACATGACACATAGAGGCTGAGACACGCTTCAACACATAATTAAGAACCGTTGTCATTACAGAGTAAAGTCGTTTTGGTGTTTCAGTGTTGATACATATGTACATTTTACATTTTTGAAGCTAAATTATCGATGTATTTTTGCTCGCTCGTGTTGACAAGATGTGTGTGTGTGTGTGTGTGTGTGTGTGTGTGTGTGTGTGTGTGTGTGTGTTCAGATAACAGCAACAGCATTCTGGCAAAGCAACATCAGTTCTCTACGAACGTTGGAGCTGCAAGCTTCCCAATACAGCTGATAGGAAGTATCAAGCTCCCCTATACGAGAGACGACACACACACACACACACACACACACACACACACACACACACACACACAAACGTGGGATTCACTGCCCTCTACTTACAGTGACTCTCAAAATGCAGAACAAAATTTTGTCCAAAGAAATGAATAATGTAGAAAATCCCGTTAATTTAGAAAACATGACAAATCCCGGTTTTCAGAAACCAAAAATCAATGTGCTGAAGGCATTGACTTTAAGAAAAGAAAATACTTATTATGTCATTCAATTTAGTATTACGGTAAATACAATTGTTGTGTATAAAACAAAGATATTATGTATTGGTCTGTATTTTTATAACTTAGATGATTGTATGTTTTGTATAGATCAGGGAAGCATGTCTTCATGCTTCCCTGATCATGTCAATGTTCTTTAAGGAACTTTTTTATGAGGTTCTGAAATCAGAGAAATATTTTGGAACTTTATGCTGAAGTTTTGGGTTATTGAGAATTATGCGTGAAATTGTTATGGGCTGAGATATTTACATGAAATTGTTATATGCTATTGAGTTAATGAGAAATATATATGAAGTTGTTGTGGATTTAGAAATATACATGAAATTGTCGTAAGTTATTGAGAAACTATACATGTAACTGTTGGGGGGGGTTGCTGAAAAGCATACACGAAAAGCCACTTCAACTATGTATACAATTTATACATCTCTTGTACGGCATTTACTTTTCACAATTATGCTATTTTGATTTTGATCAAGTGATGGCATTGTGCTTGTAATGTTATACACGAGTATATAGTGATGTTCATTCCGTTATGTGTGTGTGTGTGTGTGTGTGTGTGTGTGTGTGTGTGTGTGTGTGTGTGTGTGTGTGTGTGTGTGTGTGTGTGTGTGTGTGTGTGCACGAGAGAGACAAAACTCTAACCATTCTCTTTAAATATTTTACATTTTCCTGAACGCCATCGAGTTAGATGAGTCGCTCACTAAGTATGATTAGTGACGGTAATTACACAGAGTTAAGAATTATGCCCCGAGAAGGGATAGGATATTTTGGACAATGTCAAGAAACCAATGATCGGTTTGAGGTCATTTCCAGATCCTAAGAGGTTAAGTGTCTGTAGGTAACCACACAATAGGTTCAACTAGGCCAGCAAGAGGGTCAGAAACAGCTTGATCTCACCCCCCTTTCCCCTGAAGACACTATTGGTTAGGTCCTAAACGCCATTTGTCTCTATAATATTGCATTTAAAGATATATATATATTAAAGTAAATTATATATTTCGGTGAATTTGTGTTGATGAGCCTATTTGGCTTATCGAAGAGACGTGCAGCGCCTACAAGTGTCTTTTGAAGTTTATCATACATATTGAACCCCATGTCCCAAATTTGGATCATGCAGATCACGTTCCTTCAAGTTCAAGTTCAAGTTCAAGTATGTTTATTGAGATAAGACGTTCCTTCAATATTCAGAGTCAACCAATTCATACTTTCCAACATTCTCGCGACTTTTCTACAAGTAAACGAATCTAACAGAGTTAGTGTATAAACTAGCATTAAACTCTATTGACCTCAATTATATTTCCAATAAATAACTTGCATGAAGCTATTTTTCTTACCTTTGTTCCAAATCAGTAATTATTCAAACTGTGATAAAGCATTAAATAAAGTAGATCTTGGTAATAGAATGATTAGTTTGATAACACAGGGATTACTATTATTAGCATAACGATATACATAGGCATATGCTAGCTTACAATACACTAGCACTGATATGAGTAGGCAGTCTGGTGGGGGTTGGATAGGCTGTCTTGGGGAGGCGAGGGTAGATTGACTAGTGTGTAAGCTATCTGGAAGGATAGGCTGTCTGAGAGGGGGGGCGTGGGTAGATTGAATGGTGGGTAAGCTGTCTGGAAGGATAGGCTGCCTGGGAGAGGGGGGGGGCGTGGGTAGGCTGTCTAGTGAGAAAGATGTCTGGTGATTGGTGTGCAATGACAACCCAATTAACTCCGCGTCATTACCACAAACAAGTCAAAGTGTGTAAAGGTCAACTCACAGGTCCACATACCTATAAACTCCTCCTCATGAGGAGCTCAACCACTTGGGCTGGACGGTAGAGCGACGCTCTCGCTTCATACAGGTCGGCGATGTTCAATTCCCGACCGTCCAAGTGGTTGGGCACCATTCCTTCCCTCCCCCCCCCCCCGTCCCATCCCAAAATCCTTATCCTGACCCCTTCCCAGTGCTATATAGTCGCATTGACTTGGCGCTTTCCCGTGATACTTCCCTTCCCTTCCTCCTCATAGGGGAGGGCAGCCATCTTAAACACACATGTTCCCTTCAGATGTAAATTCAACTGTAATGTTCTTCCCCCTAAAAAACATCAACAACTCATCTTGTTCACTGTACAAAACCATCCAGTAATCTGGCCTGAGATAGCTGTTTGCACTTGAATGGTAAATTCCCTGTTATATGAAATATTAACACTTTTAAACTCTATACATTTTTTTTCGTCTCCTTTCAAACCGTTTATAAAATACTGTATACATGTCTCTGTGTGTGTTTGATTATGTGATGTTTTAAATATACGTGAAGAGAAAGGGGGGCCTGTTTATCCAAGCCGGTCTATAGTCTCTTAAGAAAAAAAAAACCTTTTTGTAAACAGAGCCATTTTCACTCGCGTTCATTTCAGGATAAAAATCAAAGAGTTGGGGGGGCTATCAGCCCACATATCCCAGGATTATAATCATACTCTCCACTACAAACATCATTGATTCCTCCCCCCCCTCCCCCTTTCTACATTACCGTAAACTCTTTCCGTAATCAATAACATCAATTCAAAAAAGTGTCGTCCGTCAAATCTTTTCGTACTGTTTGTAAAATCCAAATATTTTCTTGTTGTATGTAAAACAAAAATCCCTCAATTTCATGCTTTACAACCAACAAACTACTATTACACCCCCGAACAATGTTATACAAGCTCAAGTTAGAAGGAATGAATTACATTTTAGATATCTTTCAGGCGATAACGGTTTCAAGATAATGTCATACAGTGTAATCGCCCTTTTTTTGGAGTTGAAACCTGTTTCCCCTTATCACGAGTCGTTTTGCTGTGCTGCATTGTTAACTTGGTATCGCATGCTGTGTAAACAATCTTCCAGACTTGTTATCTTTGAAAACAACGTTTCAGGTGCCTCCTGCCATCTTCTTCTTGAGGTTATCTTGAGATGATTTCGGGGCTTTAGTGTCCCCGCGGCCCGGTCCTCGACCAGGCCTCCACCCCCAGGAACCAGCCTGTGACAGCTGACTAACTCCCAGGTACCTATTTACTGCTAGGTAACAGGGGCATTCAGGGTGAAAGAAACTTTGCCCATTTGTTTCTGCCTCGTGCGGGAATCGAACCCGCGCCACAGAATTACGAGTCCTGCGCGCTATCCACCAGGCTACGAGGCCCCTCATGCCATGGAAATAATTTTTTGCAGATTTGCTCCAGTGTGTAAAATATATTTATATATATATATTTCAGATGCACTCTGGTATGTAAACATCTTTCCAGGTGTCCTACGCAATGTTAAACTTTCAACTTTTGACGCAAAATTTGACGCAATATAACGAGGTTGTTACATTGCATCAAATTTTGCGCATTGCGAAGGGCAGCTGTAGTGACGCGTGATAAGATTCCCTCACGACACTAGATAAGACATGCTCCATCATTTGAGGATAATGAAGGAGTTAAGACGCTCCACGGCCTTCGTAGTGTGTATTTTCTCCAGCAAGCTGTGAATAGTTTTAAGATAAGATCTCAGTGATGCCTAATTGTTTTGAGGAAGCTTTTCCAGGAAGCTGCGAGAGAGATAAACAGAGATAAACAGAGATAAACAGATAAACAACAGACCGATGTTAATAGAGGTTTCAAAGAGGTTGTCGAGAGTGTGGACGAAACCTTGTCATATCGGACACTATAAGAATTCTCTGGCAAATCACTATTGCTCAAACGTTGCTACAACGTTTGAGCAAGTTTTAACACCTAACCAGTTGTAACAACGTTCCAATACGTCATAGAAATATTATAACAAGATGTAACACCTTTATTACAAGTTGTAACAACGTTCCAATACGTCATAGAAATATTATAACAAGATGTAACACCTTTATTACAAGTTGTAACAACGTTCCAATACGTCATAGAAATTTTATAACAAGGTGTACCATCTTTATTACAAGTTGTAACTAGCGGAAAATACGCCAGTTACAACTAGCGTTGTGTTTGCAAGGAAGTTAGTAGGACTTGAAGGGAACTTGAGGACAAGGAGCTGGGATAGGACAGAGGGAAAGAACGATGTCCAACCACTTTGGGCAATCGGGGATCGAGCGATGACCTGCAAGAAATGAAGCAATCTCTATACCGATCATTCTAAGTGGCTGAACTTTAGTAGCAATAGATCTGCATTCGCTCGGAACCAAAATGGAAAGTCTTGTGAAGAATAACGGAGGACTTTTAGCAAGACGGAACGACTGAATATGAACGACCATTCCGGTTAAGACAGTGTATACCTCTCTCCTTGTCCCTTATGTAGCCCGCGCCGAGAGGTGATACTGGCACAGCAAGAGACTGAAGATGTTATATACCCAGCTAGTTCCAGCATCCACGGCATCCTTTCATCACCCATACAACGGTCTCATCTCGATATATATATTTTTGCAGTTATCAGTGAATCTTACGATTGTGCCGTGTTTTATCTCCTCGTGTTCTTTAAGTCTTATCTTCCGTAGTAGAGAGACAACATTATTGGGTTTTCTTTTCCAAAAGATGTGATGTGACTTAAATTGATGGGAAAGCTGTGAATAGTTTTGAGATAAGATCTCAGTGATGCTTAATATTTTGAGGCGCTGTTCAGGGAAGCTGCGAGAGAGGAAACAGAGATAAACAGAGATAAACAGATAAACAACAGACCACATAGAGACAAACAACGACGAAGCCAAGAAAGCTAAAAACCAGTGACAAAGAAATGAATGAATGAATTACCAGGGGAAAGCGCCAAGCCATTACGACTATATAGCACTTGGAAGGGGTCAGGATAAGGATTTGGGATGGGACGGGGAGGGGAGAGGAATGGCGCCCAACCACTTATGGACGGTCGGGGATTGAACGCCGACCTGCATGAAGCGAGACCGTCGTTCTACCGTCCAGCCCAAGTGGCTAGTGACAAAGGAAAACCATCAGGGTTATAATCACAGGCCAGAGAAGCCATCATCAGTGTGTTGACACACACAAACTACCCCACAGTCGATAACAATACCCCAAAAAACTGGCAATGGTTCGAGACACATTCAACGTTGATGACGTTGGCGCGACGTCGAACTGACGTTAGCTCCACGTCGAAATGACGTTGCTCCTGGCTACTGCTCCCCACTGAGACATGTTTCAGGAACATTAACCTACATTCTCACCATTTCCACTACACAAAAAAAAAAAAAAATTACCCACAAATTCTCCCCAGGGCCTCCCCCCCCCCCCCCAAGCTATCCTCACACTAAATGCATCATATATATTTAAAAAAAGCGTTCGAAATGAATGCCTCAATATAATGGTAGAGCATTGGAAGTGTTCGGAATTCTGTACTAATGGTAATCTGGATAGATAGATAAGGG
>NC_091237.1:18586899-18591899 GCF_040958095.1 Procambarus clarkii | reverse complement strand
CTCTCTCTCTCTCTCTCTCTCTCTCTCTCTCTCTCTCTCTCTCTCTCTCTCTGTCTCTCTCTCTCTCTCTCTCTCTCTCTCTCGGGAGTTAAATTGGTGTAATGTTACTTTAAATTCAGTTATTTTTTTTTAGTGTTATGGCTTATATAATCGTATTCATTAGAGCACTTACGACATGAATACAGAGCTGCTTGAGCCGCACACTTAAGACATTATGGCATCATTAACTGGGAGAGACTGAGCCACGCCAAGATTTTTTTCTTTTATTTTTTAAGCCAATTATCTAAAAAAATGGCTTTTCTGTAGTTCATTTTAAGTCTTTATTACATTATTTTTTCAAGTCAATTATCTATAAAAATGGCTTTTGTGTAGTTCATTTATTTTAAGTCTTCGTTACATTATTTTTTTAAGTCAATTATCTAAAAAAAATGGCTTTTGTGTAGTTCATTTCAAGTCTTTATTACATTATTTTTTTAAGTCAATTATCTATAAAAATGACTTTTGTGTAGTTCATTTATTTTAAGTCTTTGTTATATTATTTTTTTAAGTCAATTATCTAAAAAAAATGGCTTTTGTATAGTTCATTTATTTTAAGTCTCTGTTACATTATATATATATATTTTTGTTTTTTTTGCTCTGAATTTAAGGAACGTTCTAAGCATCGGTTTTCTACGATAAAACAAAAGAAAAACATTAATTTTCTTAAAATAAATTTGCTATCAGACCCTGGATTCTGGGTGGACCTCGTGGACCCAGAAGGGTCAATCATATTAGTATGGATATTACTGAGGTAAAGCCGGTGTATAGTAAGGATGTATGTGATGTTTACAGTGAGGATTCCACTGTTTGTGGTCTCGTTTGTGCCTCTGAAAACTCTCAAACAAACTCCAGAATTCCTTGAAGGACGATCATAGTGTTCAAGACTTTGCTCCTGATCATCTTGGTAACTCAAAGGAGCTAAGCTAGCGACGTAAGTAAGCTGACTCAAGAGTACATGATAAGTACATAAAATAGTACATAAATGAGTACATAGTCCATTTTTTAACGAAAAATTAGTCATTTGGTGAGAAAAAGAAGTGTTTTCTCAATACCTTTTCATTCGTCCTCACAAGAATATCTTGTCAGATCCAATCACCTTAAGAGTTAAGTATAGACCCTCGTTATCGTGGCCGCATGCGGAATACACATCAGGGCGACGACAGGCGACGTGAGAGTACATTAAGATAGCAACCTATCTTCAGGCTCTGAAGATAGGTTGCTAAGCTGAGAGGTCGACCCCCCAAAGACGCATTCGTCAATTTTAACTTACCGGGTACACGCAAACTAGATTTTCTCTAATAGAAATTTATATTATTGTAAATTTGAATTTAATGTATAGGTCAAAACAATTTTTTTTAGGGTTTTGTTGATAATTGGTTGTATTTGCAGTACGCGGGTGAAGCATTTAGAGAGGTGCAATTCGAACACAGCATAGAACTGTTCGAAAAAAAATGTTCGATCGTAATCAGCATCGAGTTTTGCAGTAGTTGTCCATAATTATCCATCGATAAACATGCTGAATTAACGAGCATTTGGACATTGGTCAACACACTATGTTGGACAGGACTAAACAAGGATTTAGTCCTGTCCAGGACTGGACTAAACAAGCGAGGAGAGACTAACAAGGCAGCTCGTTCCTTACATCACACATCAAAACAATACAGTGTTGAATGTGGTTTTGTCCACGAGACAAAAATAATCCTCGTTTTGTCTGGTCACATGAGAGACTACACCGGACACTATAGCGAATTACGGAGAGAACGACCTGTCTTTTCTTTACCTCGGATGTTGACGCAGGTGTTAAGCCGATATCACACATGTTAACACACATGTTATCACACATGATATCACACATGTTAATGCCCCAAAGACTTCACCCATGAATCTTAAGTCTAAAAATTAGTATCACTATTAACTTCTGATTGAAGGGCTCTCTCTCTCTCTCTCTCTCTCTCTCTCTCTCTCTCTCTCTCTCTCTCTCTCTCTCTCTCTCTCTCTCTCTCTCTCTCTCGCTAAAAAAAATGCTTAAACCCAATTTATTTTCAATGCTGTGGTGATCATACTTGTCACTAAACATTGTAATGCTTAGCATTGCAACTAAGCATTGCAATGCTGTAAAGCATTGAGGGCCACGGTCGTAATGCCCTGATATAATCCTCGCTCATTGGCTGGCATAATTATGGGTTCGGAAGCTGGAAGCTGGTGTGAAAACTGGTGTGAAAGCTGGTATGAAAGCTGGTGTGAAAGCTGGTTTGAAAGCTGCTTTGAAAGCTGGTGTGAAAACTGGTGTGAAAGCTGGTTTGAAAGCTGCTTTGAAAGCTGGTGTGAAAACTGGTGTGAAAGCTGCTTTGAAAGCTGCTTTGAAAGCTGGTGTGAAAGCTGGTGTTGAAGCTGGTGTGAAAGCTGGTGTGAAAGCTGGTGTGAAAGCTGGTTTGAAAGCTGCTTTGAAAGCTGGTGTGAAAACTGGTGTGGAAGCTGCTTTGAAAGCTGCTTTGAAAGCTGGTGTGAAAACTGGTGTGGAAGCTGCTTTGAAAGCTGGGACTAGCATGATGCGGTAAACAAATCCTTAACTACGACACAGACGGAATCAGTTGGCAGAGCGTAGTGGTGGATACGAAACAGCTATATCCCCACCCCCCCCCCCCCACCCCCATGAGAGCATCGAACTCCATCCACATCAGTAACATAATCCAAAAACAGGAGTAGCCATATTTTTCCCTCGGCATGACAGATATTGGTGCAGATATTCTCCTGGGTGAGCGATAGAGGCAACAACTGCATTGCATTTATGAGTTATTTGCAACAAGGCAATACTCCCAATTTTGGGGTTATGAGCAATAAATGCTGCCTGCAATGACAGCTTACTCGACTGACTCTCTCTCGAGTATCTGCACTTGAGGATAGACTCATTGTTCGAGTGTGTTTACTTTTCAGCATGTGTGACGTCATCCCCAAACGGTTTCTGATTGGAGGAACTGGTCATGACGTAATGAATAGCCGGATTGTATCGAAAACACAAGTCTATATAATATTATATATTGAAACCCATATACCTTCTGTGGGATACGAATATAATATAAGTCTTGGTGCTTGAAATATGGTGTGTACTCAGCTAGTTGTACTCACTTAGTTGTGCTTGCAGGGGTTGAGCTCTGGCTCTTTAGTCCCGCCTCTCAACCGTCTGTCAACTGATGGACAGATTCCTGAGCCTACTGGGCTCTGTCATATCTACATTTGAAACTGTGTATGGAGTCAGCACGGGATAGCAGGTTTCTGTGTGTATGTGTGTGTGTGTGTGTGTGTGTGTGTGTGTGTGTGTGTGTGTGTGTGTGTGTGTTAGCCATGAACAATAGTCTTGGAACAAAGTATGTTGGCTTCTTGGTCAAAAAGCTATTTGTTGCGGCCTTAATAACCTTCCAAGATAACCTTAAGATAACCTTCCAAAAGGTTGATACAGGCCTCAACCCCCCCCCCCCCCCCCCACGCACCCAAAATGAATAAGATCATTTACATAGATTAAGAACAGCCGATAAAGCCGATATTCTGCCAGACTTGGTCGCTTACTACCTATCGACCAAGCCCCTGGTGATGTCTCCCCTCTTAAGACACCTTCTACCTTCTGTCTCCCAAAGCAATCTCTGGTATCAAGTTTAACACACCTTGATGTCACAGCTCATTTTCCAATTTATGTGGAAAGCCTTACTGTCAGGCTCAGTGTCAAAAGGTTTTTGTGGGGAGGGAATTTACAATCTTCACTGTCAACCCAGCATTCCCTTGATGTGTTTACCGTCTCTAAGACAGTATATCTGAGGATAACACTAGCTTTATTGCGTAAGTATTTTCTGCTCACAAAAACTGTAATTTCTCTTTTTTTTTAACTTACTGTGAACAAGGTAAGATAAGATAAGAGAGAGATAAGCAGGATAACTTACTGTGAAAGTCAGTTTATATTTGTGTAGTTTTGGGTTAATCCTCTATCTTGTATGACTATTTTTTACTATTTGTTTCTGCAGAATCGAGCTGTTAGCTCTTGGGCCCCACCTTTCTAACCCCATTTATTTTCTCTGATACGTCTGCTACATACATACATCTCTCTCTCTCTCTCTCTCTCTCTCTCTCTCTCTCTCTCTCTCTCTCTCTCTCTCTCTCTCTCTCTCTCTCTCTCTCCCTCACACACACACACACACCCAGGAAGCAGCCCGTAGGAGCTATCTAACTCCCAGGTACCTATTTACTGCTAGGTGAACAGAGGCATCAGGGTGAAACTCTGCCCACTTGTTTCTGTTTTCGGCCAGCCTCTGTGTATGTATGTATGTGTGCACGTGTGTACGTATGCTAGTTTGCTTGTATTTCAATATACTTATATCCTCAATAAGCCTAGCTTTTCCAGCATACGATATAGTGACTAATGCTAAATAATATTCACGCTCCCTTAAAAAATCACACCCTAGACCAAATCACTGTTTGATATCCTACATAATTTCCTTTCCACACTAACTCGCTGCAGGATAACGTGCTTAACGAGTCTCAGAGAGAGAGAGAGAGAGAGAGAGAGAGAGAGAGAGAGAGAGAGAGAGAGAGAGAGAGAGAGAGAGAGAGAGAGAGAGAGAGAGAGAGAGAGAGAGAGAGAGAGAGAGAGATAGCAACAGGGTATTTAACAGATAGCGAGTGAGGGGGACGCAACTGAGAGAGGAAACAAGAAACGAAAAGAAGCAATAGCAACAAGGGGAAACTTACAGAGAAAAGGGGGAGAGTGTAAATGGGTGTAAATAGGGTGTAAACAGAGTGTAAACAGGGTCTCCGACCAGACGTGTCAAGTAACGAGGGGACGAGGCCCTCGAAAAAACGAAAATGAAAAGTTAGGAGCAGAAGGAAATAGGCAGATGGGAAGCAGATGATGACAAGAATGGTGAGGTGGAGAGAATGTGAGATGATAGTGAAGAGAGGAAGGAAAGTGAGGA
>NC_091237.1:18563467-18586399 GCF_040958095.1 Procambarus clarkii | reverse complement strand
GTATCTCTTTACTGGTAGGTGAACAGAGGCATGAGGTAAAGAAACACAAATTTGCTGCAACCCCCATTCCGAACACTACAATACCCCTTCCGAACGCTGCAACCCCCATTCAGAATGCCGCAACCCCCATTCCGAACGCAGCAACCCCCATTCCGAACGTTGCAACCCCCATTCCGAACGCAGCAACCCCCATTCCGAACGCTGCAACCCCCATTCCGAACGCCACAACCCCCATTCCGAACGCCACAACCCCCATTCCGTACGCTGCAACCCCCATTCCGAACGCTGCAACCCCCATTCCGAACGCCACAACCCCCATTCCGAACCCCACAACCCCCATTCCGAACGCCACAACCCCCATTCCGAACGCCACAACCCCCATTCCGAACGCTGCAACCCCCATTCCGAACGCCACAACCCCCATTCCGAACCCCACAACCCCCATTTCGAACGCCACAACCCCCATTCCGAACGCCACAACCCCCATTCCGAACCCCATAACCCCCATTCCGAACCCCACAACCCCCATTCCGAACCCCACAACCCCCATTCCGAACCCCACAACCCCCATTCCGAACCCCACAACCCCCATTCCGAACCCCACAACCCCCATTCCGAACCCCACAACCCATTCCGAACCCCACAACCCCCATTCCGAACGCCACAACCCCCATTCCGAACGCCACAACCCCCATTCCGAACCCCACAACCCCCATTCCGAACGCCACAACCCCCATTCCGAACCCCACAACCCCCATTCCGAACCCCACAACCCCCATTCCGAACCCCACAACCCCCATTCCGAACGCTGCAACCCCCATTCCGAACGCTGCAACCCCCATTCCGAACGCCACAACCCCCATTCCGAACCCCACAACCCCCATTCCGAACCCCACAACCCCCATTCCGAACGCCACAACCCCCATTCCGAACGCCACAACCCCCATTCCGAACGCTGCAACCCCCATTCCGAACGCCACAACCCCCATTCCGAACGCCACAACCCCCATTCCGAACCCCACAACCCCCATTCCGAACGCCACAACCCATAACACGATCACAACTAATAACAATTACGAGTTTCTTCACGCTTGCACAACGAGTCAAAAGTTTCTCTGAATATCGCATTTCTCTCCAATAATCGTACGTCAGTCTCCAAACTCTGGCCATAACACTCCATGTTACGATAGCAGGGCCTAGACGAGCGATAACATTAGAAAGATATCGCTCATTAACCGCACCAAACAGTGCTCACACCGCTCATTCAAGATTACTGCTGGGTGAACAGGGGCGGGGGAGTGAGCAGTTGTGGACTGGTGCCCAGTCAATCGTCGTCTCAGTTAGTAGGTCGAATTATTCATAATATATATAAGCCTAACTTGCATCGAAATACATTTATTTATTATCAAAATCTGCTGATGCAAAACTAAAAGGATCAGATATATTGTAAAATTAGTCCCTCCTTGGCTTGTAGAGTTTAACACTGATAAATGCAATGTTATGAGAGTAGTGATAGGACTAAGAAGGCAATGGAGAATGAGTAGGGAGGCAGCCTCTTACTATAGAAATTAAGATCTAAAGAGTAGATTTAGCAGGAAATATACTTCACTGAAAGAGTAGATAGACAGGCTGGAGTTAGCAGGAAATATCGAACTGGACAATAGAACTTTCCGAAAGCCCTATGTAACCCCTAAGTGAGATACGCTTTCGGAGTATTCAGCACCGGCGTGGAACCCCTTTACTAAGGAAACAAAACGATAATATATAAATTTCAAAAGATATGTAACTAGCCTGATTCCTGAAATATGAGAACACACACACGCCCACGCCCACACACACACACACACACACACACACACACACACACACACACACACACACACACGCCCACACACGCCCACACACACACACACACACACACACACGCCCACACACACACACACACACACACACACACACACACACACACACACACACACACACACACACACATACACCTCAGGGTGACCCGACTGTTAGAAATAAATAACAAACAATGATACTGAAAGATCCTAAGAGATATAATAATATCGCAAGTGAGTGTGTGTGACCGATACACAGTCGCCAGCACACCGTAGCCAGATGTTAACCTCACTACGAGTGTCTAACCACCCCCCCCCCCCCCACCCCCCACCCCCCACGGATGCCAAGATATCGTATTAAAAACTCCAACGCGAGAGAATTAAATATCTCAGGAGATCCCAAGATGCTCCCAGAGACCGTGAAAAGCAATAAGACACATTAGCGAGTGGCCGAGATGTAATAAAATCTTTTAGAGAGTCTTGCGGAGACATCGGGAGATAGCGAGAGGTGTCGCACGCCACAAGGAACCCAACTAGAGGGCATTAAAGCCAATGAGAAGCAGCGCTCCTTAACACAGTTCTCGTTAAAGGGCTGAGGGAGGAGAGGGAGGGCTCTGGGATAATAAGTTCGGTTGTAAAGACCTCGTTCCGTGGCTGGAGACTAGCTATTGCTACGCCTGGCTGTGATTTCAGGCACTGTTGCAGTGCAATGCCCTCCCCCAAAGACCTATTCGAGGCTCACACACACACACACACACACACACACACACACACACACACACACATACCCACTCACACACACACACATGAGCCACAGGGACGTTAGAAGGAACTTTTTCAGTGTCAAAGTAATTAACGGATGGAATGCATTAGGCAGTGATGTGGTGGAGGCTGACTCCATACACAGTTTCAAATGTAGATATGATGGCGCCCAGTAGGCTCAGGAATCTGTACACCAGTTGATTGACAGTTGAGAGGCGGGACCAAAGAGCCAAAGCTCAACCCCCGCAAGCACAAATAGGTGAGTACACACACACACACACACACACACACACACACACACACACACACACACACACACACACACACACACACACACACATGCCGCCTTTCCTCCCAATTTAAGTTCAATTTCTTTTTCCCGTGACACTTAGAAACTGCGATGTAACTTGCGTCTCTTAATTACATTGAAGTGTTTAACTACAAATGCACAATAGTTATAATTGCGTAAATGCGTTAATTGTCTGGACACTTGTGGCTGTGAACGAGGATGCTGATGACTCAGATCAACACAGGCGTATATACGCGCTTTGAATGTTGTTGTTTTAGATTTAGCTACTCAGAACGAGATATCCATGTAGCACGGGATATGGTGAGCCCGCAATTGAGTTCAGTTATCCGGGATAACGTTGTTATTGTGATATGTGGGGTCTAAGTTTTAAATAGAGGTGGGGATTCCTTCTTTTTCCCGGTTTCTTTTTCGCTTCTGTTTTAGTGCACTGGTTTTAGTCTTGCGTTTTGAAGGTGTCTGTATCATATGTACTTGCCGGCCGTGTATTGTTTTGGTGAGGAGGTTAGCGTCTCTCACTTCTCTCACTTCCCTCACTCCCCCTCACCCCCCTCATTCTGCTATAAGACGCTGGAATGCCTCCCTCTGAACCCACGGGGGAGACATCTCCCGTCACGCAGGGTGCAGTCGCGCCTCCACAGATCTCCAGTATCAGCTCTTGATACTGGTAATGGCTCAAAAGGGCCACCAATTACGGGCTATTCATGTCCGTGCCTCCTTTTGGGTGGCTTAATCTTTATCAATCAATCCCTCTGAACCTTACGGGCTATTCATGCCCGTGCCACCTCTTGGGTGGCTTAATCTTTATCAATCAATCAATCACCCTCTGAACCCACGGGAGACATCTCCCGTCACGCAGGGTGCAGTCGCACCTCCACAGATCTCCAGTATCAGCTCTTGATACTGGTAATGGCTTAAAATGGCCACCACTTACGGGCTATTCATGCCCGTGCCACCTTTTGGGTGGCTTAATCTTTATCAATCAATCATCCCTCTGAACCAGCCAGGTGAGGAATGTGTGCACTGGAATGCTCTGGAGGACTGACACCATTCTCGCATTTATTTTAGAGACGAGCATCGAATTTGTACCGAAGTTGAATTTTTTTTTTTCCAATTGCCTGTCCGCCCCTGTTCGCTGTCAACGCTCGTTTGTATCGAGGTGTCACCTCTCTCTTGCACCGGGAAGCCTTTCGTTATCATAGAAAGCTGACATTCCACGGCACTATACCTTGCTTGGGGGAGCCATCTTCCTGGAGAGGGTAGGTTATCTTGAGGTTATCTTGAGATGATTTCGGGGCTTTAGTGTCCCCGCGGCCCGGTCCTCGACCAGGCCTCCACCCCCAGGAAGCAGCCCGTGACAGCTGACTAACACCCAGGTACCTATTTTACTGCTAGGTAACAGGGGCATAGGGTGAAAGAAACTGTGCCCATTGTTTCTCGCCGGCGCCTGGGATCAAACCCGGGACCACAGGCTCACAAGTCCAGCGTGCTGTCCGCTTGGCCTCCCTCTCTCAGGGTAGAACACTATCAGGGATAATTTAGTTAATCAACATTTTTGTTTTTCAGAGTTTAAAAGAAGGTAAAATATTCAGGTATCGCGGGGCCAATTCTGATATAAATCTTATGCAGTGGCCGTGATGAATGTGGCCGAGGGGTCATTTTTCACCTTCTGTGGACACAACCCAGTATATTCTGAGGGCAGGAGGGAGGCAGACGGCTTGGGAGTTTGTGTTCCGTCGTGAGTGGAGAGGGCAGTGCCACCTAGACTCGTGGCTGCTTCAGCCGTGGAGGCACTGTGCCAGAGAGGACGCTTTGGCAGTGCCGGACTCATGTCTGCTTCAGCCGTGGAGGCACTGTGCCAGAGAGGACGGCTTTGGCAGTGCCGGACTCATGTCTGCTTCAGCCGTGGAGGCACTGTGCCAGAGAGGACGCTTTGGCAGTGCCGGACTCATGTCTGCTTCAGCCGTGGAGGCACTGTGCCAGAGAGGACGCTTTGGCAGTGCCGGACTCATGTCTGCTTCAGCCGTGGAGGCACTGTGCCAGAGAGGACGCTTTGGCAGTGCCGGACTCATGTCTGCTTCAGCCGTGGAGGCACTGTGCCAGAGAGGACGGCTTTAGCAGTGCCACACACATGTCTGCCTCAGCCGTGCCGGATAGAATGAATACACGACTTATCGACATCTCAAAATCTCACTACAACACTGTACCAGCGCCCCCTGTGTTCAATAGTGCTCAACCATTACTCAAAATCGGATCGTTCGCTTACAGGCAGCCTTCAAGACGATGCACGTGACCACGCATGTGTTTCCATTTATAGTGAAAGACATAGGCACATGTTGGACAGTTTCACTGCTCACAAAAATCATATATGGTGCAATTTGATCGTTCACAATAAGGCAATCTGGCTTCGCTTACCAGAATCATATTGCTCTTTCATTCACCATTTTAGTCAGCTAGCCTGGCTACCCTTTTCTCTCTCTCTCTCTCTCTCTCTCTCTCTCTCTCTCTCTCTCTCTCTCTCTCTCTCTCTCTCTCTCTCTCTCTCTCTCTCTCTCTCTCTCTCTCTTCCTCACTGCCTATCTGCGCCTCACTTTCATCCCCCCCTCTCCCTCTCTTCTCCCTACTTTCCCCTCCCTTCCTTCTCCTTCCTGCATTCTCAGTCTCTTTTTTTTCCCTTCCATTTCCCATGCCTTCTCCCAATCATCATTATCATCTCCTTGCTTGTCCTTGCTTCACAGCCTCCACACACCCCTTGAACTACCTCATATCGTCACTCTAAGATAGGTGAGGTGATTTAAACTAATTAGACGAGGGGAGGTGAGTAGTGGGGGTGAGAACCACCTTCGGCCATCAATCAAAGCCGGCTATTAAAAGCAAATCAGATGGTACCAAGGTGTATTACATGGGAATATACCTCAAACGAGACCTACCTTGAGGTGCTTCTGGGGTCACATGGCTGTGCTAAATCGTAGTGAATTAGTGCTAGCGTGACCTCTGACATCAGCAAAATATTAAACACCGACAAAATCGACATGTTTTAATATGTATAAACTATTTTTTTTTCCTGGAATCTATACCTTTGGTTAAAGTTTGATGTAGAATCCTGTTATTTTTTATGTGTTGCCTTATTTAGATGATTCTTTCTCTTCACTACCTCATACTAGTGGCCAAAACCTTCCATACTACTGGCCAAAACCTTCCATACTACTGGCCAAAGCCTTTCATACTACAGGCTAAATCCTTCCATACTACTAGCCAAATCCTTCCATACCAGTGGCCAAAGCTGTCCATACTCTTGGCCAAAGCTGTCCATACTACTGGCCAAAACCTTCCATACTACTGGCCAAAACCTTCCATACTACTGGCCAAATCCTTCCATACCAGTGGCCAAACCGTCCATACTACTGGCCAAAACCTTCCATACTACTGGTCAAAACCTTCCATACTACTGGCCAAAACCTTTCATACTACTGGCCAAATCCTTCCATACCACTGGCCAAAACCTTTCACACTACTGGCCAAAACCTTCCATACCACTGGCCAAAACCTTTCACACTACTGGCCAAAACCTTCCATACTACTGGCCAAAACCTTTCATACCAGTGACCAAAACCTTTCATGCCAGTGGCCAAATCCTTCTATACCACTGGCCAAAACCTTTCATACTACTGGCCAAATCCTTCTATACCACTGGCCAAAACCTTTCATACTACTGGCCAAATCCTTCTATACCACTGGCCAAAACCTTTCACACTACTGGCCAAAACCTTCCATACCAGTGGCCGAAGCCTTTTGTGCGTGCTAGACTCCAGAGTTGCTGACTTAGAGGTGATAAAATACAATACAACAAGAAAATACAAGAAAATACAATAGAACGTGAAACTGGATCGGAAAACACTTTTTACCCTTAATGTATTACAATTGGTACGATATCGACCAGAGCGTTAATATTCCGGTGCTTAATTGAAATAAAACCACGACTGAATTGACGTTTCTTTGAAGTAATTGGTGTTGGACCCGATAGTTTAGGTTAGTTGGAGAAAACACTTCGAATTTGACGCATTTCAAATTTCCTACAACCGCTAGCAATCTTTGGAGGGTTATTAAGATCTGTCAACCTTTGGAGGGTCATTAAGATCTGTCAACCTTTGGAGGGTCATTAGGATCTGTCAACCTTTGGCGGGTAATTAAGATCTGTCAACCTTTGGAGGGTTATTAAGACCTATCAACCTTTGGAGGGTCATTAAGACCTATCAACCTTTGGAGGGTTATTAAGATCTGTCAACCTTTGGAGGGTTATTAAGATCTGTCAACCTTTGGCGGGTAATTAAGATCTGTCAACCTTTGGAGGGTCATTAAGATCTGGCAACCTTTGGAGGGTCATTAAGATCTGTCAACCTTTGGAGGGTTACTAAGAACTGTCAACCTTTGGCGCTTTTCCCTGATAGTTCCCTTCCCTACCCCCGGGGAGCCGGTCGGCCGAGCGGACAGCACGCTGGACTGGTGATCCTGTGGTCCTGGGTTCGATCCCAGGCGCCGGCGAGAAACAATGGGCAGAGTTTCTTTCACCCTATGCCCCTGTTACCTAGCAGTAAATAGGTACCTGGGTGTTAGTCAGCTGTCACGGGCTGCTTCCTGGGGGTGGAGGCCTGGTCGAGGACCGGGCCGCGGGGACACTAAAAAGCCCCGAAATCATCTCAAGATAACCTCAAGATAACGTAAAATACTAACGGTGTGAAAAACTCTATATAGCGTAATGTTATGATTAGTTATCTTGAGGTTATCTTGAGATGATTTCGGGGCTTTTTAGTGTCCCCGCGGCCCGGTCCTCGACCAGGCCTCCACCCCCAGGAAGCAGCCCGTGACAGCTGACTAACACCCAGGTACCTATTTTACTGCTAGGTAACAGCCCAGTTAAGATTAGTTCGACTTCTAATTGTCTCGTCATCCTAATTTTGTGACAATTTGTGTCAATATGTCACAGTATTAAAGCTCTCTTAGTTACTTTACAACATATTGTCTTTCAAAATGGCACTCACTTTATGCCAAAAAATGTAATTTTGATGTAGATTTCAACACACCTGTTTAGTCCGGCCAGTAGTGTAGTGACTCGTTAAAGTTGTTACAATTTGACTTTGTGATTTTGAAAATGACAATGTTGGTTTGCGTAACATGTAATTAATTAATTGAATTGTTTATATCATCATTATATATATATATATATATATATATATATATATATATATATATATATATATATATATATATATATATATATATATATATATATATATATATATATATATATATGACAGTGTCAGACCACGGAGGAAAATTGAAACAGGAATTTCCTTAAGTACTTTCTTATATTAATAGGAATCTTATATCAGGAGGAATCTTCTGAAGATGTAGACTCCTTCTCAAGATGTATTAATATACGAAAGTACTTCAGGAAATTCTTGTTTCAATTTTCCTCCGTGGTCTGACACTGTCACATTTTTAATCACGTGTTTATTTTTCGTGATTTACACACACATACATATATATATATATATATATATATATATATATATATATATATATATATATATATATATATATATATATATATATATATTTATATATATATATATATATATATATATATATATATATATATATATATATATATATGCATTGTTGTACCGTAGTAACAAAGTAATGAACATACCTTACTAAGGTGAGGAACAGAAAAGGGACCATGCTATCCCCTAGAAGCACAGATGGACCGCCTCCAGCGGTCCACAAAACTGGTCCACTAACGTATCTCCAGCCACACTAACGTCCTCACTACCACCAATCAAACCACGAGGTATTCTCCGCGTTACTGACCGAACACGTTAGCGAAACATTTGAGACGCGTTCGGTAAATCGCTCACTCGTTCCGCTGGGCGAGGAACACCCTTCTCACTCACAGGCAAGAATGCAATTGAGGGTCATTGTTTACGAGGTGATTGGAGCTTGTGTGTTCGGTAATATGCAACAATGGTCGCTACCAAGCGTAAGACAACCAATGAGAATGTAGAAAAGTCTGTCCTGAGCCAATCAGAGGCCAGAGTGCATGTACTCGCCTAATTAACGACTTCGATTCAAGAAATGCGCAGTTATTATTTGATCTGTTAGTATGTTAATGTTAAATAGTCTACTGAAGTAGATAAATAATCTATTGAAGTAGTTAAATAATCTACCAAAGTACTTAAATAATCTACGGAAGTAGCTTTAATAATATATGAAATATTTAACAACCCGATTGAGCTACTTGTATGGCAACACCAGCTCGGTGTTGCCATTTACATGTATTTATTTAATATTTGGTTAGGGTTAACTTTTCGAAGTCCCCCAACATTCTTTTTTTTTGTTGTTAATGATAAATATCAAAATAAAATAAATATTCAAGCCATCAGCTGTTGTTACCAAATTGGTTTCGAAACCTAATGACCAGAAATATATATATATATATATATATATATATATATATGTCGTACCTAGTAGCCAGAACTCACTTCTCAGCCTACTATGCAAGGCCCGATTTGCCTAATAAGCCTAGTTTTCATGAATTAATGTTTTTTCGACTACCTAACCTACCTAACCTAACCTAACCTAACTTTTTCGGCCACCTAACCTAACCTAACCTATAAAGATAGGCTAGGTTAGGTTAGGTAGGGTTGGTTAGGTTCGGTCATATATCTACGTAAATTTTAACTCAAATAAAAACAAATTGACCTCATACATAATGAAATGGGTAGCTTTATCATCTCACAAGGAAAAAATTAGAGAAAATATATTAATTCAGGAAAACTTGGCTTATTAGGCAAATCAGGCCTTGCATAGTAGGCTGAGAAGTGCGTTCTGGCTACTAGGTACGACATATATATATATATATATATATATATATATATATATATATATATATATATATATATATATATATATATATATATATAATGAACATAAAATAATTATTTAAAGATGCCACCGAGCCCAAACACTTACGCAGAGTTATTCTGAACTAGGAGGTTAGGGCCGTCAGCTTCTGAATGAATTTGGGGCTTAGCGTATACCTTAGCTACGTGGGCTACACTTTGGTTGATAACCTACTATCAGATTCACGAAGCAGTTACGCAAGTACTTACGAACGTGTACATCTTTCCCTCAATCTTTGACGGCTTTGGTTATATTTATTAAACAGTTTACAAGCATGAAAACTTGCCAATCAACTGTTGTTATTGTTATAAACAGTCTCCTGGTGCTTCGGAGCTCATTAACTGTTTAATAATTGTAAACAAAGCCGTCAAAGATTGAGGAAAGATGTACACGTTCGTAAGTACTTGCGTAACTGCTTCGTGAATCTGGCCCCAGGTTGTTAGCCCAAAGATGTATTCATCAATTTTAACGTAGAATGCATTCAAAATTGACATATTCTCACGTAAATAAATATTATTATATATTTGATTTTTGGGGGCATATATAATTATAGTTGTTCAGGTTATACTACCAATTATAGGTGTTTCGACCTGTCCTCAGGCCAGGCTCGTTAGAAGAGACAACCGGACGTATTCATCATTTTTTACGTATTATGTATTAAAAATAAGTTTATTCTTATGTATATATAAATTATTTGTTTATGTATCAAAGTTCTAGGTATGGTTAGGTTAGGTTAGGTGTGGTTAGGTTAGGTTAGGTGTGGTTAGGTTACGTT
Organism: Procambarus clarkii; assembly: GCF_040958095.1. Lineage (NCBI taxonomy): Eukaryota > Metazoa > Arthropoda > Malacostraca > Decapoda > Cambaridae > Procambarus > Procambarus clarkii. The sequence continues at coordinate 18,575,751 of NC_091237.1, read as the reverse complement.
AGGTTAGGTTAGGTGTGGTTAGGTTACGTTAGGTTAGGTTAGATTACGTTAGGTTAGGTTAGGTTAGGTTAGGTTAGGTTAGGTGTTTAGGTTAGGTTAGGTTAGGTTAGGTGTTTAGGTTAGGTTAGGTTAGGTTAGGTTAGGTTAGGTTAGGTTAGGTTAGGTTAGGTGTTTAGGTTCGGTTGGCGATTATTTGTATTTGTAGGACGTGGGTGAAGCAATTACGGCGTTGTGATTCGAACAGAAGTTGTCAATAAAACCCCAAAGATGTTCGAACGAGGTCGTTCGAACATTTTTTCGAACAGTGCCTCTTTGACGTCCTCTGTTCGAATCGCAACGCTAATTATACTCTTGGTTTCACCCATGTTGAACTTACTATATATTTTTGAATACATTATAGGTTCCTCCCACGTTGAGGCTGGCAGCTACCATCTCTTTAATTCCATTTCCACTATCAAATTTCTGATCACGTGTCTCTACTTGCATCTCGTTATCATGCTAAATGCCAGTCATCAGAGGCGTGTAAGTCAGAACTAATAACATATTATGTGAATTTCACCCACTTGTTTTCCGGTTCGAAAGTTTGACTATTTCACATGAAGTTCTGAGTTCTAGAATGGTTCTGGAGTTCTTTGTTGTGAGGTATGGATAGACTCATCACTAGATCATCAGATTCTTCACTATAGATGCAGCGTCTTCACTACGCCCACACAGGCTCTTCACCACGCCCACAGACCTCCCTATCACGCCCACAGACCTCCCTATCACGCCCACAGACCTCCCTATCACGCCCACAGACCTCCCTATCACGCCCACAGACCTCCCTATCACGCCCACAGACCTCTCTATCACGCCCACAGACCTCCCTATCACGCCCACAGACCTCCCTATCACGCCCACAGACCTCCCTATCACGCCCACAGACCTCCCTATCACGCCCACAGACCTCCCTATCACGCCCACAGACCTCCCTATCACGCCCACAGACCTCCCTATCACGCCCACAGACCTCCCTATCACGCCCACAGACCTCCCTCTCCATACCTCAAAACTCAAATCCATCCCCCCATCATTTAACTTAGAGCTGCTCTCTCTATCTATTCGCGTTCCAGGAGCCGGCTATCAGAGCTTCCCATTCTGCTTGCCAGATAAAACTATTTCTCAGACAATTGAACCACTGGAAGAGCCCCAACTACCGCTTCTTTCCAGCAAAAATCTCACATTCAAACTCTCCTCTTCCAAAAATCGCCCAATTTAGTTTTATCTGCACTTACTTTGAACATTTTTCTCTTACATATTGTCAAAGACTTTCCGCATGGAAGATTTTCGTGTAAATCGAGCTTGCGGTGGTATATATATATATATATATATATATATATATATATATATATATATATATATATATATATATTGCATTGAAGTTCCTGAAGGAATTGGGGGACAAATTGATCAGCGCTACAAAAGACCAGAGAGCAAAAAGTTTCTTGTTCCAGCGCCTCAGTGTTGCGATTCAGAGGGGAAATGCCTGTTGCGTCTTGGGCACTAGTCCAACTTCAGAGGAATTCGAAGAAGTGTTTGACTTGCAACAATGATCGAACCCGTCTGTGACATTTATCAATGTTTCCAATTGTTGTGTTCTTCAAGAGATCCATAACCTTTAAGCACCTTTTTGCATTATTATTTTTGTATCAACCCATGTATATCCTGTAACCATCAAATGCATAATAAAGCACAAAAAATATTTAAGGAAGGGGGTGGTAGGAGAAAAGCACACAGAAACTGTATTGGAGGGGATCTAAACATTCCCTCTAATGCGTTATGCGTGGTTTCCTCCGAGGCTATGGGTCCCCCTTCTTCCAGCTAGAGGTGGTACTCTTTTATAAAAAAAAAATATATATATATATATATATATATATATATATATATATATATATATATATATATATATATATATATATATATATATATATATTTCGTTTGCAAATTAAGTAATCACTGGATACCTTTGCATTCAACACACAGACCAGCTTTAGATCAATATGAAGCCTAAACCACTAGTTAATTATTACCACCATGACAATCCTGGTCAGGATTCGAACCTCATCACATGACTCGCTAGGAGAGGGTGTTACCAATACGCCACCAACACATTGTTTTATAAGTGAGTCACTTAAGATACGACAAGATATAAGTTCATGGATATTTTACAGTTTCTTGAAGTCAGAAAAAAAGTTTTAGATAGTGTCCCTACATTAAAGGCTCTGAAATGGGTATGGGAGTACCTAACGGAGAGGAAACAGAGTTCCACACACAGAGGAGTTATGGAAAGCAAAGGTCCAGCCGAACTAGGACGCCATTCCGTCCTCCTAAAGGTTTCCCAACGTCAAGAAAACGGTAAATTTAAAGTAGTCTCTCTTAACCCGCCAGAGGACCCAAAACAGAAAACGGGACAGTACGTCACTTTCGCCAGCCGCTTCCATTTTCTAGTACGACAATTTTTGGACTTTATGTAACGCATACGAGCGAAAAGCGACGTTCTTTGTTGGAGGACAGGTTGTAGGAGGACAGGTTGTAGGAGGACAGGTTGTAGGAGGACAGGTTGTAGGAGGACAGGTTGTAGGAGGACAGGTTGTAGGAGAACAGGTTGCAAGAGGATAGGTTGTAGGAGGACAGGTTGTAGGAAGACAGGTTGTAGGAGAACAGGCTGTAGAAGGACAGGTTGTAGGAGGACAGGTTGTAAGAGGAAAGGTTGTATGAGGACAGGTTATAGGAGGACAGGTTGCAAGAGGACAGGTTGTAGAAGGAAAGGTTATGGACTCAGACTCGTCGTGGTGTATGTCATATATGCAGGACGAACTGGCGGAAGTGATTTGGCACAAGTCTCTCTCTCTCTCTCCTACTAAAGATAACGAATTTACAAATTCGTCAAACCTGGTCAGAATACAACTCCCGGATAATACACTCACCTACACAATACACTACTGGGAATTCAGCATTGTATGCACTTATAAGAGTCCTAGACAACGATCCTGTGCAGCCGAAGTCAACGAACTCCTTCGTTTTTGTTATCGAGGAGCTCGGGACGATAGCGGATTGTGATATGAATCCCTATGAAGACTATGTCGAGATGTGTATATAGTGAGTGTCTGGAGGTGATGTGTTGCGGGGATGGGGTGGTTAGTCAAGCTTGTTTGGGGGGCGGTTGAGTAGTTATCTGCATCGTTAACGACAGGATATCTTATTGACACTACAGTGTGTGTGTGTGTGTGTGTGTGTGTGTGTGTGTGTGTGTGTGTGTGTGTGTGTGTGTGTGTGTGTGTGTGTGTGTCTGTGTCTGTTAACTATTTCTTCTCTTATCTCTGGGACTTCTCTTTGCTCTATTGCGAAGACTTCCTGGAATTTGTTATTGAGTTCCTCACACATTTCTTTGTCGTTTGTGGTAAATCTGTCTGCCCCTATCCTGAGTTTCATTACTTGTTCCTTCACTGTTGTCTTTTCTCCTGATGTGACTGTTCAGGTGTGTGTGTGTGTGTGTGTGTGTGTGTGTGTGTGTGTGTGTGTGTGTGTGTGTGTGTGTGTGTTTATTTATATTGATATTTGAAGGTATTTTTAGCGTCCTTGATGTGTGAACCAAAGTCAAACCATCAGTTTTGAAGCCCACGTAACGTTATTACTTTTTTCAGGTACGGCGTTCGAGTCCCTTGATGTGAGAGATAGAAATATTATTTGATTACTGAGTATGTGAATGTTGCATATGAGATATATTTTTGCCTACCTTTTGTCTCTCACCTTATCTCTCATTTCCCTCTCACTCACCCCTCTCACCTCTATCTTTAATCCTACTCTCTCTTTCTCTCCTCCCTGTTTCTAACCATCTCTCACTACCACTTGGGGTGGACGGTAGAGCGACGGTCTCGCTTCATGCAGGTCGGCGTTCAATCCTCGACCATCTACAAGTGATTGGGCACCATTCCTTTCCCTTCGTCCCATCCCAAATCCTTATCCTCACCCCTTCCAAGTGCTATATAGTAGTAATGGCTTGGCGCTTTCTCCCTGATAATTCCCCTCCCTTCCCTCTCCTCTCTTATCTCCGCCTATCTCTTCCCTCTCACTCTGGCCCCTCTCACTGAGACTATTGTTCTCTCTGTGGTAATGTTCTTTATATATATATATATTGCCTCCCTCCCGGGGATCGAACCCGGAACCTCAGGACTACGAATCCTGAGCGCTGTCCACTCAGCTGTCAGGCCCCTAGAGCTCTGTGTGTACTCACCTAATTGTACTCACCTAATTGTGCTTGCGGGGGTTGAGCTCTGGCTCTTTGGTCCCGCCTCTCAACCGAGTGTGTGTGTGTGTGTGTGTGTGTGTGTGTGTGTGTGTGTGTGTGTGTGTGTGTGTGTGTGTGTGTGTGTGTACTCACCTAGTTGTGCTTGTGGTGGTTGAGCTCTGGCTCTTTGGTCCCCTGTGTGTGTGTGTGTGTGTGTGTGTGTGTGTGTGTGTGTGTGTGTGTGTACTCACCTAGTTGTGCTTGTGGTGGTTGAGCTCTGGCTCTTTGGTCCCCTGTGTGTGTGTGTGTGTGTGTGTGTGTGTGTGTGTGTGTGTGTCCATCTGATATTCCAGGCTTTATCGGCCCACTGCTAAATGGGCCAACTGAGCTCCTCTCATTAGAGGCAATTTCCATTCATACCCCAACTTGGAACAGCTCTCAACTCGTGTAGCCTTCATTCATACGGTCGTTAATGTTGTATATATATATATATATATATATATATATATATATATATATATATATATATATATATATATATATATATATATATATATATATACATTATTATATGCCAAATTAGTCCATAGAAGCATTTCAAGTACCACTAGTGCCTCTGCAGTCTATCTTGGCATCGTGTCTGACAGCTCGGTGTCATGGGAAACTGTAGATTCCCTTCAGCAAATCAGTTCTCCTTGATGTGAAGCGAATGGCCCCATTCACCGTGGGATGAGTGGAGTGTTCCTCGTCACCTGAGAGAAGCAGGATTGCTCCTAGTGAGTGGCGCCATCTTTGGCAAGATTTAGCAATCTGGGGCCATCTTTAGTAAGATTTAGCAATCTGGAGCAACATATCAGGATGGTTGTTGTTGTTAAAGATTCGCTACCTGGAACATAAAAGTTCCAAGCAGCACAGACTATGGTGAGCCCGTAATATCAGGATGGGTGATCAACCCCCATGAGAATTTCTACCAAACATTCATCTTTATAAATGTCTGCTGTAAGTGGTTTAGGGAAATGAAATATGTAATATTTATATTATATTTTCATGCTGCTTCAGATATATATATATATATATATATATATATATATATATATATATATATATATATATATATATATATATATATATATATATATATAAGAAACACACACATATACACACACACACACACACACACACACACACACACACACACACACACACACACACACACACACACACATACAGGGGCCTCGTAGCCTGGTGGATAGCGCGCAGGATTCGTAATTCTGTGGCGCGGGTTCGATTCCCGCACGAGGCAGAAACAAATGGGCAAAGTTTCTTTCACCCTAAGTGCCCCTGTTACCTAGCAGTAAATAGGTACCTGGGAGTTAGTCAGCTGTCACGGGCTGCTTCCTGGGGTGTGTGTGTGTGTGTGTGTGTGGTGGAAAAAAAATAGTAGTTAGTAAACAGTTGATTGACAGTTGAGAGGCGGGCCGAAAGAGCAAAGCTCAACCCCCGTAAAAACACAACTAGTAAACACACACACACACACACACACACACACACACACACACACACACATACACACTACACACACACACACACACTACACATACACACACATACACACTACACACACACACACACATACACACTACACACACACACACACACTACACATACACACACACTACACACACACACACACACACACATACACACTACACACACACACACACACTACACATACACACACATACACACTACACACACACACACACATACACACTACACACACACACACACACTACACATACACACACACTACACACACACACACACACACACACACACACACACACACACACACACACACACACACACACACACACACACACACACACACACACACTACACATACACACACATACACACAACACACACACACACACACATACACACTACACACACACACACACACTACACATACACACACACTACACACACACACACACACACACACACACACACACACACACACACTACACACACACACACATACACACTACACACACACACACACACTACACATACACACACATACACACTACACATACACACACACTACACACACACACACACATATTGCAATTACAGCCTCCACATAACTTACTATCCACAACAATATTAACAGTACCAGAGTATTTGCCTCGTAGGCATGAAAGTTGCAAGGCGGTGTTGCAAGTGTGAATTTCTCACCTTTGTTTGGTAAAACACGACATTCTCAGGGGTGAGGCAATCTTGCTTGTCGAGCTGAGGAATTACTCGTACCCTCGAGAGAGGAGAACTGAATATAAATGGCAGGATGTTGTTGGGATAAAACACAGGACTGGTATATGGTGGGTTAGGCTGGTGTTTACAAGTGCTGGTGTTTACAGGTGTTTACAAGTGCAGTTGTTCATGGTGTAAATGAATAGAAAAAAAGGCTATTGAGTTGCTTGCGAATCGTTTGAGGTTATTTTTGTGTGGTTCTGAGCTGATTGGTGTGTTCTGGGAACCTGTTCTCTTACAATCTGTTCTTCTACAATCTGTTCTTCTACAACCTGTTCTTCTACAATCTGTTCTTCTACAATATGTTCTTCTACAATCTGTTCTTCTACAACCTGTTTTTCTACAACCTGTTCTTCTACAACCTGTTCTTCTACAGCCTGTTCTTCTACAACCTGTCCTTCTATAACCTGTCCTCCTACAACCTGTCCTCCTACAACCTGTCCTCCTACAACCTGTCCTCCTACAACCTGTCCTCCTACAACCTGTCAACTTACAACCTGTCCTCATACCACCTGTCCTCCTACAACCTGTCCTCCTACAACCTGTGCTCCTACAACCTGTCAACTTACAACCTGTCCTCCTACAACCTGTCCTCCTACAACCTGTCCTCCTACAACCTGTCCTCCTACAACATGTCCTCCTACAAACAACGTCGAATATCGGTCGTATGCGTTACATAATGGACAAAAATTGTCGTATTAGTAAATGGAAGCGGTTTGCGAAAGTGACGTACTGTCCCGTTTTCTGTTTTGGGTCCTCTGGTAGGTTAGGAGAGACTACTTTAAATTGGCAGTTTTCTTGACGTTGGGAAATCTTAGGAGGACGGGCTGAGGCTCGATTACAGGGACAAATATATGTTTTCTGTTAGGGGAGCTGGGGCCAGATTCACGAAGCAGTTACGCAAGCACTTACGAACGTGTACATCTTTCCTCAATCTTTGACGACTTTGGTTACATTTATTAAACAGTTTACAAGCATGAAAATTTGCCAATTAACTGTTGTTATTGTTATAAACAGCCTCCTGGTGCTTCGGAGCTCATTAACTGTTTAATAATTGGAAACAAAGCCGCCAAAGATTGAGAAAAGATGTACAGGTTCGTAAGTGCTTGCGTAACTGCTTCGTGAATCTGGCACCTGGTCTATTGGGACGACCAGGGGAGAATACTTCACTACCAGGTCTTCCATGATTGATCTCTGAGTCGCGATGGAGAAGATGTAGACATTTCGTACAGATGAAATTAAAATGGGCACGACAAAATCTGAAGAATCCTAACTAAAAAAAACTAGTCTAACCTCTTACAGACCTACACAAAAAAAGTTGACCAGACCACACACTAGTAGGTGAAGGGACGACGACGTTTCGGTCCGTCCTGGACCATTCTCAAGTCGATTGAGTCAAATCTCATTTCAATCAGTCGAATCGATTGTGAGACATTCTCAAGTCACAATAGACTTGAGAATGGTCCAGGACGGACCGAAACGTCGTCGTCCCTTCACCTTCTAGTGTGTGGTTTGGTCAACATACTTCAGCCACGTTATTGTGACTCATCGTCTGCCTACACAAAAAAATTACCCTAAACCTAACAATTGAAATCTTAGGTCCTAATTTAGGACATGTATGTATTATATAGGCCTAGGAATAAAATAGGTTTAACTGGCGTTTTCTTTTACGGACCTATTCGGAAAAAATAGTACAAAATGTGGACTATTTTACGCTGAACTAATCAAATTTTGTACATTTCATCCATAATAGCCCAACTACTTGGGCTGGACGGTAAAGCGACGGTCTCGCTTCATGCAGGTCGGCGTTCAATCCTCGACCATCTACAAGTAATTGGGCACCATTCCTTTCCCTCCGTCCCATCCCAAATCCTTATCCTGACCCCTTCCCAGTGCTATATAGTCGTAATGATTTGGCGCTTTCCCCCCTGATAGCTTCCCTTCCCTACTTGGATAGTAGCAATAGGTACAATTATTTTTTGAGAATGATTTCTATGATTTTCTGACCCCCCCCCCCCCCCCCCACGGTACCCCAACTCCCCCCTTTCGTTAATATTCTCATTCCCTCGTAGTCGCTTAATAATATTTGAACACCAAAAATCAATTCGAATTTACAAAAGCGTCGCTATTTGATACGTCTTCAGTTCGAAAAAAAAAGTAGCAGCACGTTACGTTGAATGAACGTTTTTTTATATTATTTGCGTTTGTGACGTGTTGACGTAAGGATGGTCCACCTGCCGAAGCGTCAAACAAAGAATTTTAGAATTAGAATTTTGAGTGTCAAAGGCAGATTTAATTTAACTTCTCCGGCTCCCTTGAGAGGCTGTATGTAAGTTCGACGACATCTTTCAAGATATTTTATCTTTTAAGTAACGATAAAAATTTCGGTAGCTAGATTGGTTTAGTGTTTAGTGTGTTTGTCTTGTGTGTTCTTGTACGTGTCCTTGTTTTATGAATCCTTGTTTGTTTTATGAATCCTTGTTTGCTTTATGAATCCTTGTTTGTTTTATGAATCCTTGTTTGCTTTATGAATCCTTGTTTGCTTTATGAATCCTTGTTTGTTTTATGAATCCTTGTTTGTTTTATGAATCCTTGTTTGCTTTATGAATCCTTGTTTGTTTTATGAATCCTTGTTTGTTTTATGAATCCTTGTTTGCTTTATGAATCCTTGTTTGTTTTATGAATCCTTGTTTGCGTGGGTTTTTATTCGCATATTTGTGTCTACAGGATCGAGTTGTTTCTCTCCAAGGTAATATTTAATCTAGGCCTATATATCTTTTGTTCCATGATGTTCCTGCCCTTGAATAAATCCACAAGGGGCCGTGATGTAGGTTCGAGCCCTCGAAACCCTCGATCCATTTTGATTGATGAGTTAAAGGGCGATTTGATTGGGATCACTGATGTACATTTATCTCACTAATATCTAATTAATATCCCTGTATCTTATTGAAGACATTGTGTCTCACCTCACTTTATTCCTGCCTATGTATCCACACCACTGAACTGTTAATCCAGAGCACCATTTGGTCACCACTTGGTCCGGGAGACATCTCCCGTCACGCAGGGTGCAGTTGCGCCTCCACAGATCTCCAGTATCATCTTTTGATACTGGTAATGGCTCAAAAGGGCCACCACTTACGGGCTATTCATGCCCGTGCCACCTCTTGGGTGGCTTAATCTTCATCAATCAATCAATCTGTTAATCCTTATGGGCTCACCATAGCTACTTGGAACTTGGAACTACTTGGAACTTGGAACTACTTGGAACTACTTGCTACTTGGAACTTTTTGTTCCCAGTAACTGAATCTATAACAACAATGTTAATCCTTATGGATTATTAATGCCCGTGTCACCTCTTGGGTGACTTAATCTCCATCAATCAATCTGTAAATCCATCCTTCTGAAGATGTATTAGTAAAACACGAAAGTGCTTAAGGAACTTCCTCTCTTAATCCTTCCTTCATGATCTGACAATTGTCATATATATATAATTTTTTGCAAGTCTCTATAAAAGTTGTAAAAAAATTAAACGTCACAAATCTCAAAATAATAATATTAGAAAATGGCCGAGGTTACATCAGCACAGAAGAATTAGATTACAGCACGGGAGACATCTCCCGTCACGCAGGGTGCAGTCGCACCTCCACAGATCTCCAGTATCAGCTCTTGATACTGGTAATGGCTCAAGAGGGCCACCACTCACGAGCTATTCATGCCTGTGCCACCTTTCGGGTGGCTTCATCTTCATCTTAACACATTCACAAGGGAGACATCTCCCGTCACGCAAGGTGCAGTCGCACCTCCACAGATCTCCAGTATCAGCTCTTGATACTGGAAATGGTTCAAAAAGGCCACCACCACTTACGGGCTATTCATGCCCGTGCCACCTCTTGGGTGGCTTAATCTTTATCAATCAATCAATCTAGATTACAGTTTCTACCTCTCAACTGTCAGGCCTCACGAATACTGTCCATTGATCAAACATTGTAGGAGAGATTAGTCGCTTGTTGGCCGCTAAACCACAGATAAGACAAAGGGTTACCTTGAGGTTACCTTGAGGTGCTTCCGGGGCTTAGCGTCCCCGCGGCCCGGTCGTCGACCAGGCCTCCTGGTTGCCGGACTGATCAACCAGGCTGTTGGACGCGGCTGCTCGCAGCCTGACGTATGAGTCACAGCCTGGTTGATCAGGTATCCTTTGCATACCTCGTTCTCACCTGTTACTCAGGGTTATTTAAACCGATACGGAGAATTAGGTTTCTTGAGGCGTTGTGTGAAGGTGGGACGAAACTATTTTACTGTGGCTGGAGTCGTATATAATTCATATTTATATATACGACTCATATACAATATATAAGAAGTAATCTTGGGTATAATGTTAGTGAATTTAGAGGCATTAAGGTCTCACGCAAATTTCTTGGTCAAATTTCTTCCTTTATTCACGAAAAATTACTCAGATTAATGGAATTATTTTTTTAACTGAATAAAGCCTTTATAATCCCCTTCTCAAAATCCTATATTTGGTACAATTTACTATTACCTCCTCGTTATTCTTGGGTGTCTTTCAATTACAATTTAACTTACACAGTTTAGACAGGTGATTCGTGACCTGTGAGATACTGTTACTCATTCACAAATGCTGTTTCACCTGTTACTCACAGTCACAGACACTGTTTCACCTGTTACTCACAGTCACAGACACTGTTTCACCTGTTACTCAGTCACAAACACTGTTTCACCTGTTACTCAGTCACAAACACTGTTTTACCTGTTACTCAGTCACAAACACTGTTTTACCTGTTACTCACAGTCACAAACACTGTTTCACCTGTTACTCACAGTCACAAACACTGTTTCACCTGTTACTCACAGTCACAAACACTGTTTCACCTGTTACTCAGTCACAAACACTGTTTCACCTGTTACTCAGTCACAAACACTGTTTCACCTGTTACTCAGTCACAAACACTGTTTCACCTGTTACTCAGTCACAAACACTGTTTCACCTGTTACTCAGTCACAAACACTGTTTCACCTGTTACACAGTCACAAACACTGTTTCACCTGTTACTCAGTCACAAACACTGTTTCACCTGTTACTCAGTCACAAACACTGTTTCACCTGTTACTCAGTCACAAACACTGTTTCACCTGTTACTCAGTCACAAACACTGTTTTACCTGTTACTCAGTCACAAACACTGTTTCACCTGTTACTCACAGTCACAAACACTGTTTCACCTGTTACTCACAGTCACAAACACTGTTTCACCTGTTACTCAGTCACAAACACTGTTTCACCCGGTCCGTCTATTTACCAAAAACTACCACATGCTACACACGCTTCAGAAAACTTCCTGGCAATACGTTAGTAATGAATAAATATGATATATTTACTCATTACAATGTTGGTGCTGAACATACAACATGAAAAAACATAATTTTAATCCGAAAAAGTATCTTTTTATAAAGAAATTAGACGAAAATAAAAAGCTGGTGACGCCAAATCAAGTCGACGATCCAAGCTTCGGTTAGGTTAGGTTAGGTTTGGTTAAGTTAGGTTAGGTTAGGTTAGGTTAGGTTAGGATAGGTTAGGTTAGGTTAGGTTAGGTCAGCCTAACTTAATATATCATATTTATTCATTACTAACGTATTGCCAGGAAGTTTTCTGAAGCGTGTGTAGTATGTGGTAGTTTTTGGTAAT
>NC_091237.1:18535967-18558467 GCF_040958095.1 Procambarus clarkii | reverse complement strand
CTAGTTGTACTCACCTCGTTGTGCTTGCGGGGGTTGAGCTCTGGCTCTTTGGTCCCGCCTCTCAACTGTCAATCAACAAGTGTACAGGTTCCTGAGCCTACTGGGCTCTATCATATGTACACTTGAATCTGTGTATGGAGTCAGCCTCCACAACATCACTTCCTAATGCATTCCGTTTGTCAACCACTCTGACACTAAAGAAGTTCTTTCTCTCTGTGTGTGTGTGTGTGTGTGTGTGTGTGTGTGTGTGTGTGTGTGTGTTTACTTCTTTGGTGACACACACACTATTAGATGAGCTCTCTTTCTCTCAAGAAGGAGCTAAGGAAACCTAAACGATAATTTTCACCTTGATTCTATAGGCAGATATAACACTCGTTGACCTCAGGAAAGCAAGATGAAACTGTTTAAGAAATAGATATCCTCATGGGAGCCAAGTCTTGCCAACTTTGACCTCAAGATTGACAACGACCTGTAAACTACGTGAAGTCGACTTTAAGCCCTGGTTATCGAAATCGATGATCTCCCAAAGTTTACTTCTGGGACCAAGAAATTGAAAAAATTGTTGTAAACTGGAAGCCATAGACTTGTGTTATTATGTTCTGCTTATTCTAGCCAGTGTAATGTAGAAATATATGTCTTTGCTTGTAATTATGATGAGAAAGCACTAAGCTTGTCTGGGAATATAGCCCATGAAAGGGAATATGAGAACAAGGAGCTGGGATATGAGGGAAAAGAAACAGGGATATGAGGAGTCATTAACGAGGAATTCATCATTCTCATATGATGATACGCACTGGCGGATTTAAATGTCAATTCAGGACATTGAAGTGATTTCATAGTAAATGTTGTTATAGTAGTATACGACAATGTACAATGTTGATAGCGTATAGTGACAGTTAAGGGTTTTCTAACCAATTAGAAGTATTAATAGTGATGGTAAATTAAATGTATGGTGAAAAATGCGACATTTACAAACATTTATATATGGCATCGGGAGTGGAGTTGATATTTGCAGAGAACTGGTGGTCCAATCAAAGATTTGATTTCAAGAATATATCAGAGGAGAGACAGAGTGAATTACTTGGGCAATACTCAGGAGACTGAGTTTGAGATAGGACCCACCACGAGGCAAGAGGTGAAGGACCTCTTTCAAGACCGAGTCTGTCAGACTCAGTCTATCTAGATAGAGTCCTGCAGGTCCCAATAGCGTGGGGGTTACCTTGATGTGCTTCCGGGGCTTAGCGTCCCCGCGGCCCGGTCGTCGACCAGGCCTCCTGGTTAGTTGTATTAGCCAAATGAAAAGGTGGCTGGATAATACTTTGTCAATTTTTCAATTATTGTTACAACTCCATGCCATAACATAACATGGGACAGAGTTCTTTAATACAACAACAACAGTGTTTCAGAGCTCCTCGTGTATGTTGGTGTATTTCGTGTATTATGTGATAATCATCAATGTTACGTGTATTAACTATACATAGTTAATACTGTAACTATGCTGCTGTAACTCTGTATAGTTACAGCAACTTACTGACTCTAGGAAAGGGGGGAAATCTTATGGAATCTCTAGGTCAGAAAACATTGCCAAAAACGCAATGTGAGTGTCGCCCCATTAACGGAATTTGATATATAATTATTTTCTCATATGTAATTAGCAAGTCCATCCAGTCCATTCTCAACATTTGCCACTCCGTCAGAAATGAGACGTATTAGATGAGCGGACAATGAATATGCTGATACCGATGTGATCCACACATTGGCTGACGATAGGATATACATTGAAAATATTATCTCATCCTCCTACTGAATCTATAATGGTTTGGATGACCTCAAACCACCCCATCCACTCTCCCTGAACCTGTGGTCATTAGGAAGACCTCCTAACTACCCCCAAACAATCACTGAACCTATGATTATGGTCATTAGAACAACGTCTAACTACCCTTCCTCCCCCAAAAAATTTAGATTTAGATTTAATTTAGATCTAGATTTAATTTATTAAATTTCACATATTTTGTGTAAATCAGTTCACACAATTTGCTTAATTTTTTTTTTACATATGTATTAATTGTAGTGAAATAATTTCGTTACTAAATGACTCAACAACATATATATTTTTTTTTGGGGGGGGGGGGGAATTTAATAATATAAATTTAAATAACTATTTCCGTGTCAATTAATAGCTCAAATTTGTTGAAGTAATGTTAACATTCATTAGTGTGTACACTCTCCTGTGTTTGTGTGTTTGTGTAGTTGAGTGTTTGTGTGTTTGTGTAGTTGAGTGTTTGTGTGTTTGTGTAGTTGAGTAGTTGAGTGTTTGTGTGTTTGTGTAGTTGAGTGTTTGTGTGTTTGTGTAGTTGAGTGTTTGTGTGTTTGTGTAGTTGAGTAGTTGAGTGTTTGTGTGTTTGTGTAGTTGAGTAGTTGAATGTTTGTGTGTTTGAGTAGTTGAGTAGTTGAGTGTTTGTGTAGTTGAGTGTTTGTGTGTTTGTGTAGTTGAGTGTTTGTGTGTTTGTGTAGTTGATTAGTAATATTCTGTCACTGGTCTGACGTAGGTAGAATATAACGTCTTGGAGGCATGCAGGAATCACCGCCAACGTTTCATACGCCGCTGAGATTACTCGTTTACATGTGTACCTCTGATTACTGGCATTGGGTTATATGTTCTTGTTCATCTTTGTTCTGGTCTGAGCCAAGCAGCTGCCTTCCCATCATCTGTTATTTCTTTCACAGATATCACTTCCTTCATAACCTTCCTCCACTGTAAACGCTTTCTTCACTACCTTCCCCTCACTGTGAAGTCTCCCCTTCACTGTGAAGTCTCCCCTCACTGTGAAGTCTCCCCTCACTGTGAAGTCTCCCCTCACTGTGAAGTCTCCCCTCACTGTGAAGTCTCCCCCTCACTATCTTCCCTCACTGAGAGGTCTTTACTCACAGCCATACCCTACTAGGAAGTCTCCCCCTCACCACTTTCCCCTCACTTCAGCTATGTAAGGGTCTCGAGGGTAGAGACAGAGGAAGGGGAGAGAGAGAGAGAGAGAGAGAGAGAGAGAGAGAGAGAGAGAGAGAGAGAGAGAGAGAGAGAGAGAGAGAGAGAGAGAGAGAGAGAGAGAGAGAGAGAGACCCAGAGAGAAAGTAGATAGTAGAAATAGACCATCAAGATTGATGAGATCATGTAGAATTGAGAGAGAGAACTGTAGTCAATCAACCAATCGTCATCCAGCATTTACCACCGTAATAAAAAATGAAAACAAAACAGCCTTTTAACCACCCGGTAGTTACAATGTAAGTATTGACCTGGTTGTTAGAGTGAAGGTATTGACCAAGCTATAGAAAATACGTGTCACCCCCCTCCCCTGTCCTAATAAAAGGTGGTTAAGGTCAGCTATAACCACCCCAAGCCCCATCATTTATCACACAAGATTATTATATTCCCAGATAATTGCCGTTGAGATAATTAATCACAGGGGCAATAATTTGCTCTCATTAGCGGCTGGAGGGAGCAAAGGGCGGGCCACAAGGGTAGATATAATCACCCTCGTTATGCCTAAAAATTGCCTAGTTACATATATATATATATATATATATATATATATATATATATATATATATATATATATATGTCGTACCTAGTAGCCAGAACGCACTTCTCAGCCTACTATGCAAGGCCGAATTTGCCTAATAAGCCAAGTTTTCATGAATTAATTGTTTTTCGACTACCTAACCTACCTAACCTAACCTAACCTAACTTTTTCGGCTACCTAACCTAACCTAACCCATAGAGATAGGTTAGGTTAGGTTAGGTAGGGTTGGTTAGGTTTGGTCATATATCTACGTTAATTTTAACTCCAATAACACGCTAAACTTTTTTAAAAATGTTAAAAACGTTTTGAAACACGTTAAACGTTTTTAAAAACGTTTTGAAACACGGTAAACTTTTTTAAAAACGTTTTGAAACACGTTAAACGTTTTTAAAAACGTTTTGAAACACGTTAAACGTTTTTAAAAACGCTTTGAAACACGTTAAACGTTTTTAAAAACGTTTTGAAACACGTTAAACGTTTTTAAAAACGTGAAAAATGCTATATATTAGTGAGCAATCTGGGCGCTGTGTAACATTACGAGAGAGAGTGAGGGAGACATCACCCCCTACACCCCCAACTCCACCCCCTCTCTTCCTTCCCCTCACACACACGATAGCAAGCAAGTTTACAACTAACTAAATTCCGTCGACCACTCTGCTATCGCAGCTTCAAAGGGATTTTATAGGTTAATTAAATGCCGTTATATAGGTTATATAGGTTAATTATAGGTTAATTAGGTTATATAGGTTAATTAAATAATTAAATAAATAATTAATTAAAGTCAGCTGACCTGCCGGCCACTCTTGGCACCTGAACCAGCTGGAGTCGTCTTTATAATGTAAGATTAATGTCTTAGTGTTTTTTTTTTTTTTTCACAGCACCGCTCCTGTGTCAGGTAAGTCCACTACGGGCTCACCATAGCCCGTGCTACTTGCCCCGCTCCTGTGCCAGGTAAGTCCACTACGGGCTCACCATAGCCCGTGCTACTTGCCCCGCTCCTGTGCCAGGTAAGTCCACTACGGGCTCACCATAGCCCGTGCTACTTGCCCCGCTCCTGTGCCAGGTAAGTTACGGGCTCACCATAGCCCGTGCTACTTGCCCCGCTCCTGTGCCAGGTAAGTTACGGGCTCACCATAGCCCGTGCTACTTGCCCCGCTCCTGTGCCAGGTAAGTTACGGGCTCACCATAGCCCGTGTTACTTGCCCCGCTCCTGTGCCAGGTAAGTTACGGGCTCACCATAGCCCGTGCTACTTGAAACTTGTTCCGAGTAGCTTAATCTATACCAACATCTTAGTGTTGGGGAATGTTGTGGGAATATAAGCTGCTGGCGCAGACGCGCTTTTGTTAAAGGGAATTATTTTTTCGCCATTAGCAAAAGCCGGGTTTTTCCCTATTTGTTCACATTCTTCCCTTCACCCCCCCCCCCTTAATATCATTGAACAGTTTTTGTTCAGGGAAATTTTTTTCTATGAGTAAAATCTCTTTTTTTTTGTAATTTAAACAATACAAATTTACTGAACTTTCCTGAACAGCGATTGTTGAGGGGAAAATTGTTTTGCTTGAAAAGTAGTAATGGATGAGTTATCTATAGTGGAAATACACACACACACACACACACACACACACACACACACACACACATTCACACACATTCACACACACATATTCACACACATTCACACACACATATTCACACACACACACACACACACACACACACACACACACACACACACACACACACACACACATTCACACACACACACACACACATTCACACACACACACACACACACACACACACACACACACACACACACACACACACACACACACACACACACACACACACACACACATACCGAAAGGGGAATTATGAACAGATGAGAAGTTTCCTAAGTGAAATACCTTGGGACACAGACCTCAGAGACAAGTCTGTACAGGGTATGATGGACTATGTTACCCAAAAGTGTCAGGAGGCAGTAAACAGGTTCATCCCGGCCCAAAGGGAAAAATCCGAGAAGCAACAGAAGAATCCATGGTATAATAGGGCATGTATGGAAGCGAAGAAACTGAACAAAAAGGCGTGGAGGAACTTCCGGAATAACAGAACACCAGAAAGCAGGGAGAGATACCAGAGAACCAGGAATGAGTACGTCAGGGTGAGAAGAGAAGCAGAGAAAAATTTTGAAAATGATATAGCAAACAAAGCCAAGACCGAACCAAAGCTACTCCACAGTCACATCAGAAGGAAAACAACAGTGAAAGAACAGGTATTGAAACTTAGAACAGGCGAGGACAGGTATACAGAGAATGACAGAGAGGTGTGTGAGGAACTCAACAAGAGGTTCCAGGAGGTCTTCACAATAGAACAGGGTGAGGTCACTGTGCTAGGAGAAAGGGAGGTAAACCAGGCGGCCTTGGAGGAGTTCGAAATTACGAGAGAGGAGGTCAAGAGACACCTGCTGGATCTGGATGTTAGAAAGGCGGTTGGTCCAGATGGGATCTCACCATGGGTACTGAAAGAGTGTGCAGAGGCACTTTGCTTGCCACTCTCCATAGTGTATAGTAAATCACTAGAGACGGGAGACCTACCAGAAATATGGAAGACGGCGAATGTGGTCCCAATATACAAAAAGGGCGACAGACAAGAGGCACTGAACTACAGGCCAGTGTCCTTGACTTGTATACCATGCAAGGTGATGGAGAAGATCGTGAGAAAAAACCTGGTAACACATCTGGAGAGAAGGGACTTCGTGACAAATCGCCAACATGGATTCAGGGAGGGTAAATCTTGCCTTACAGGCTTGATAGAATTCTACGATCAGGTGACACAGATTAAGCAAGAAAGAGAGGGCTGGGCGGACTGCATTTTCTTGGATTGTCGGAAAGCCTTTGACACAGTACCGCATAAGAGGCTGGTACATAAGCTGGAGAGACAGGCAGGTGTAGCTGGTAAGGTGCTCCAGTGGATAAGGGAGTATCTAAGCAATAGGAAGCAGAGAGTTACGGTGAGGGGTGAGACCTCCGATTGGCGTGAAGTCACCAGTGGAGTCCCACAGGGCTCTGTACTCGGTCCTATCTTGTTTCTGATATATGTAAATGATCTCCCGGAGGGTATCGATTCATTTCTCTCAATGTTTGCGGACGATGCTAAAATTATGAGAAGGATTAAAACAGAAGAGGACTGTTTGAGGCTTCAAGAAGACCTAGACAAGCTGAAGGAATGGTCGAACAAATGGTTGTTAGAGTTTAACCCAACCAAATGTAATGTAATGAAGATAGGTGTAGGGAGCAGGAGGCCAGATACAAGGTATCATCTGGGAGAGGAAATTCTTCAGGAGTCAGAGAAGGAAAAAGACTTGGGGGTTGATATCACGCCAGACCTGTCTCCTGCAGCACATATCAAGCGGATAACATCAGCGGCATATGCCAGGCTGGCCAACATACGAACGGCATTCAGAAACTTGTGTAAAGAATCATTCAGAACTTTGTATACCACATATGTCAGGCCAATCCTGGAGTATGCAGCCCCAGCATGGAGTCCATATCTAGTCAAGGATAAGACTAAACTGGAAAAGGTTCAAAGGTTTGCCACCAGACTAGTACCCGAGCTGAGAGGTATGAGCTACGAGGAGAGACTACGGGAATTAAACCTCACTTCGCTGGAAGACAGAAGAGTTAGGGGGGACATGATCACCACATTCAAGATTCTGAAGGGGATTGATAGGGTAGATAAAGACAGTCTATTTAACACAAGGGGAACACGCACAAGGGGACACAGGTGGAAACTGAGTGCCCAAATGAGCCACAGAGATATTAGAAAGAACTTTTTTAGTGTCAGAGTGGTTGACAAATGGAATGCATTAGGGGGTGATGTGGTGGAGGCTCACTCCATACACAGTTTCAAGTGTAGATATGACAGAGCCCGATAGGCTCAGGAATCTGTACACCTGTTGATTGACGGTTGAGAGGCGGGACCAAAGAGCCAGAGCTCAACCCCCGCAAACACAACTAGGTGAGTACAACTAGGTGAGTACACACACACACACACACACACACACACACACACACTTTACACACTAGTTACAGGATGAGAGCTACGCTCGTGGTGTCCCGTCTTCCCAGCACTCTTTGTCGTATAACGGTTTGAAACGACCGTCAGTAGTTTCAAAGCGTTATATGACAAAGAGTGCTGGGAAGACGGGACACCACGAGCGTAGCTCTCATCCTGTAACTACACTTAGGTAATTACACTCACACACTCACACACACACTTCAAATAACCATCCCCACCCATACCAATTACTCCCCCCCCCCTTTTACACCCTCATTAAACCTCCTTCCCCCCTCCCCCCCTACCCATGCCTCCCCCATCCCTCCCTCCCTCCATGAGTTACTCACACCTAAGAATGAGGCATCACCTATATCTCCCTCACGACCCACCGACCAAGATACTTTACTCAAGATTAACTACACACTCGCAATTTTCTGAGAGTCAGTTATTGACATGTGTGTCGAGTGATTGATGAAGATGATCGAGTGATTGATGAATGATGATTTTTTTTTTATCTAATTCTATCCTTAATGAGGTTGTTGCTGCTACCCGGTAATTAGAATTCATCGGGGGAAGCAAAGACCATGATTCACTGATAGCGATAAGGACACTTTAATTATGCGAAGTGATATATATATAGAGAGAGAGAGAGAGAGAGAGAGAGAGAGAGAGAGAGAGAGAGAGAGAGAGAGAGAGAGAGAGAGAGAGAGAGAGAGAGAGAGAGAGAAGATAGTATGTTAACAGCTATTCAATGAAGCATATTCTGATATGGAAAGGAAATAACGGGAAGAGAAAGTAACAGGAACAAAAGGTAATGATGATATCAGCCTCGTGAAAGGTTTTGGTGAAGGAAGAGAAGAAAGAAGTGAAGATTGAAGGAAGACAAGAAGGAAGAGAAGGTGGCAACATGTGTGTCAACAGCGGCACGAGGCAGAGTTGACAGCTGCAGCAGAATGGCAACAGGCAACTTATCACCCGAAATTTGTTCCTGCCAGTTCAGGACCCTGATAAACACAGCCGGAGAACATAGTCGATGGTTCTGACTACAGCAGACAGGGAGATGGATGGCCAGTGGAACAGCAGAGAGGTGACTGGCCAGTTGAACAGCAGATAGGGTGGTGAATGACCATTGGAACAGCAGACAAGTGATTGTTGACCAGACCACACATTAGAAATTGAAGGGACGACGACGTTTCGGTCCGTCCTGGACCATTCTCAAGTCGATTGTGTAAGGAGATTGTCACAATCGCAAGTAAGCGATTGTCTGACATGAAGTTAGTGAACCTGTTAGCCAGTCAACTGCAGCCAACTGCTCGGCAGACGAACAGCCAATACTGGACCAGCAGTCTGGCCATTGAGTCAAGGCCATCAGAGTGCCCAGTGTAACATTATCATAGTAATGGCACTTTACGCGTCTGGAAATCATGGTAATACGACCGAGCTTAGACTCCGAGAAGTCTCGCACTTCTAACTCGGACGCTGTTTGAAGTGACTTTCAGATCTTGCTGTGAGGCGTAGCGAAGCTTGTCCTCACTCGAGGCGGGGTAGTTTGGCCACTCTTGACAGCAGCGTCCAAATCGAGGTGCTGATGTGGTGTTAAACAGCCCAATTCGAACGGGTAGGATTCGAACATTGCCAGTCAGGTAAATTAAGGACCTTCGATTTAGACGCTCAGGAAGTCCTGATTTTCCCCGGTGTGTCTTGCTTGGATGGTAGTCTTCCCCACACTCAGAACTTCCTCCTGAGGAACCTGAGGGTCTCGACAAACAGGTCAGGAACTGAGTGCACCCCTGAACCACGATCTGATCTCGTAACGTTTGGGCAATAATTGACCCCACTGTATGACGGCTTCTAACTCACCTAATATGTCGTATTTTGTTTTTAAGGAATCGACCAATCCGTTACAAATGTGACGAGTTAGTACGAATTAAAGCACAGTAATATTGAGGCTTTCTATCCATCTATCAGTGAGCCGGGTTGCTTGAATTCGCACATTTCAGGGGAAGAAAAACAGTTGCTTTTCTTACGGATTGACAAATCGAGAGAATGAGCTGTATATGCTGCTCTAAAAACATCATATACTTTTTTGTGTACTTTTTCTGTAAGTAATTTTGTATTTATCTAAACAAGTGAATGGAATACAAAAGCCTCAATGTCTTGAAAATATTGATATTTCATGGCATTGATGATTTTTATTCACGCGCTGAAGTACAGGACTTAAATAGAGAATTGGCGGCGGAGAATTCACTAAAATGCGATTGCAATGTTGAACACCAGCTCCTGGGATCCGCCTTACCAGCTCTAAGTTGTCTAATACAAGGACAACCGATTATAGAGGTTCTTATCTACAATTGAATCAATATATTGTATTAGCTCCTATTTCTTCCTTTATTCCAAGGTGTCAGGTGACTTGTCTTGTAAGACCTTTGCAACATACCTTTGTAACACCTTGTAACATACCTTTGTTGTTGTTGTTATAGATTCAGCTTCTCGGAACAGGTTCCAAGCAGCACGGGCTATGGTGAGCCCGTAATCATACCTTTGTAACATACCTGGTAATAATGCTTGGTCTGTCCACCTAATGGGGTGACGGTTGGATGTGTCGATTATTAGAAAGATTGACGGAAGAGGGGTTGACGGTTGAATGGGTTGACGGTTGAATGGGTTGACGGTTGAATGGGTTGACGGTTGAATGGGTTGACGGTTGAATGGGTTGACGGTTGAATGGGTTGACGGTTGAATGGGTTGACGGTTGAATGGGTTGACGGTTGAATGGGTTGACGGTTGAATGGGTTGACGGTTGAATGGGTTGACGGTTGAATGGGTTGACGGTTGAATGGGTTGACGGTTGAATGGGTTGACGGTTGAATGGGTTGACAGCTGGACGGCCTGGAGATAAACAGTGTGCCAAAGGTCACACATAATTCGCCCTCTTCATCACTTCTATATATCTTCATTTCTCTTGGTAAAACAGAAGCGATAGTGTAAAACAAATGCATACTAAAAAATTCATATATAAATAATAATGATATATAGCGCCCGTGATATTTATACAATAACAGGGAAGCTTTCTATTATCTCTAGATAGAAAACAAAACCAAAAAAAATAATATTTGTATTTCACACATGATAGTTTGAATTTTCTTTGAAGTCTCCCCCCCCACGGGAGCCGGTCGGCCGAGCGGACAGCACACTGGACTTGTGATCCTGTGGTCCTGGGTTCGATCCCAGGCGCCGGCGAGAAACAATGGGCAAAGTTTCTTTCACCCTATGTCCCTGTTACCTAGCAGTAAAATAGGT
Organism: Procambarus clarkii; assembly: GCF_040958095.1. Lineage (NCBI taxonomy): Eukaryota > Metazoa > Arthropoda > Malacostraca > Decapoda > Cambaridae > Procambarus > Procambarus clarkii. Next base: position 18,547,529 of record NC_091237.1, on the reverse strand, counting down.
ACCTGGGTGTTAGTCAGCTGTCACGGGCTGCTTCCTGGGGGTGGAAGCCTGGTCGAGGACCGGGCCGCGGGGACACTAAAAACCCCGAAATCATCTCAAGAAGAAGTCTGCAGACTGAAACAGCATATTTTTTTTATGTTGATTCATCTGCAACAATGCAATTAATATATATTTTAGCCATTAGCTCTAGCATAGGCTTACTTTAAGGCCTAATAATTAATATTGAACATATGTTCATTGACATGAACATTTCCGAGGTGTGTTCTCGGGATGTGTAGAAGATCTGCAGTAGCTGCCACATTCCTCCTCACTAGAAGATTTGAGGAGGTTATCTTGAGGTTATCTTGAGATGATTTCGGGGCTTTTAGTGTCCCCGCGGCCCGGTCCTCGACCAGGCCTCCACCCCTAGGAAGCAGCCCGTGACATCTGACTAACTCCCAGGTACCTATTTACTGCTAGGTAACAGGGGCATTCAGGGTGAAAGAAACTTTGCCCATTTGTTTCTGCCTCGTGCGGGAATCGAATCCGCGCCACAGAATTACGAGTCCTGCGCGCTATCCACCAGGCTACGAGGAAGGAAATGTCGTGTGGTGGAGATTAAGGGAGATATTTTGGTGGAGATTGAGGGAGATACCCCCACAGCCCCACACCACGCCAACACCCCCCACACTATGTCCAAACCCACCCCTACACACACACACCCTACGCTTGGGCTAAAAGATCTTCCCTCCCTCCCCGAATACATCTTGACCCAAATCCTACATTGATTCTCCATAAAACTCTCCTAACATAGTGTGACGTCAACGTAACTTAGTGTGACTTCACCGTAACACAGAGTGACGTCTCCACTGCGTCACCTCCGGCAGCTGAGAATAGCTTTGAGCCACAAACCAGGTGATTCAGAACGGTAAATAAGCAAGCAGAGCTAACTCCGTAACATTTACGATGTGTTCAAGGGTAATTTGCACTGGTTCGAGGCTCTCTCTCCATCGCTTTTAGCAGTGCTTCGGGCCATGAAGTGCCTTTAGTGAAAGCCCTCAGGGATATTGTTACGAGTTAACTGTGATAACATAAGAACTTTATAGTCACCTTATTTTATCCTTAACAAAGTTTTATCTGCACTGTATGTTAGTCAAATGTTAATAATACATTAAAGTTGCAGTGAGAGAAGGTCTCTGTCACTGGCTGTCACTGCTGGTTGAAACTCAAGCTGTTTGAGGGTTGATTATTAATACTTTTTTTCTGTTATCTGTAATTCTATTTTTTTTTTGCGCTATCGCTCACAGGACATAAACTTATGAAGCAAACTTAAGTACCCTTCAAAAGATGAGTGTGAAGGGAAGAATAACTAAGAGTCACTTCCTGTGGAACTTGAGCACCGCTCCTGTGCCAGGTAAGTTCACAACGGGATCACCATAGCCCGTGCTACTTGGAACTTGTTACGAGTAGCTGAATCTATAACAACCACAACAACAACAGTGGAACTTAACACAGATGAACATCCTTATCCCCTCCTCTCCCCCCCCCCTCCTCCTCCCCCCTCCATCACAACACACGCGCGCGCACACGCACAGTGATTAGATGAAATGAACTAGAGTAGAAAAACGTTGTTAATACCTAAATACCAGAAGGTTCAGTACTAGCGGTTCACATACCGTGTGAATTAGGTTCAGAAGGTTCACATACCGTGTGAATTAGGTTCAGAAGGTTCACATACCGTGTGAATTAGGTTCAGAAGGTTCACATACCGTGTGAATTAGGTTCAGAAGGTTCACATACCGTGTGAATTAGGTTCAGAAGGTTCACATACCGTGTGAATTAGGTTCAGAAGGTTCACATACCGTGTGAATTAGGTTCAGAAGGTTCACATACCGTGTGAATTAGGTTCAGAAGGTTCACATACCGTGTGAATTAGGTTCAGAAGGTTCACATACCGTGTGAATTAGGTTCAGAAGGTTCACATACCGTGTGAATTAGGTTCAGAAGGTTCACATACCGTGTGAATTAGGTTCAGAAGGTTCACATACCTTGTTCATTAACGAGATGTGTGAACTTAAGGGGTAGATAATGTCAAGCTAATGGCGAGAATAAGGCAATTACATGACTGATGTGGTCTTCTAAACAAGCGAATGGAGCAGCTATAGTTGGAACAATTTAAGTGAGAAGGTGATGAATAATGGTCAAACTACCAGCCATATCAGAGTATAGGGAAGAGCGGACTCCACGAGCGTAGCTCTCACTCTGTAACTACACTTAGGTAACTACTCTTAGGTAATTACACACACCACTGATGGCCGAAAGGCGGGGTCTAAGAGCAGATACTAGGACATGCAAGCACATCTAGGCAAGCACACACACACACACACACACACACACACACACACACACACACACACAAACTAGCACAACTAGGTGAGTACACACACACACACACACACTCTCACACAACTAGCATAACTAGGTGAGTATACACACACACACACACACACACACACACACACACACACACACACACACACACACACACACACACACACACACACACACACTATCCAGCAGGTATTTATTTATTTAAAAAATGATTTCCATATTAATGAGAACGTGGACTCACTCAGTGGGAAGAACGATAACACTGTTGCACAGAGGAGCCCTGTTGCCAGCTAGTCATTGCACGTCAGTGATTGCAATAACTAATTCACAATATTTAATTTATATTTACAAGTAAATATATTCCCTGATGTGATTGTGATTTCTGGAGACTGCTGCTCAATACTCATTTAAATTGGTGGCGTAAAAATCTTGCAATTAGCTGTGATTCGGTTACACAAGCAAGGCGTGATCGAATTAGCTGACACACTCAAGTAGAACTCCATCGGGGCTTTGAGGTAGTTTATTGAACATCTGCAACTCTCTCTTCCACCCTCCTACCCATCTCTTCTTCCTGTGTGAGGTAAAATTGGTATATATATATATATATATATATATATATATATATATATATATATATATATATATATATATATATATATATATATAAATATATATATATATATATATATATATATATATATATATATATATATATATATATATATAACTGAAAACTCAGTTATAGTCCTGGGGACCATTCAGGCTTGTTTGCATATATATATATATATATATATATATATATATATATATATATATATATATATATATATATATATATATATATATATATATATATATATATATATATACCGGATTACATGTAAACCTTTCTCCAGCAACCAAGTTTTCATTCATGTACACATAGCAAGCATTCAACCAGCAATGCAGTTTACGTGTACACTTCTCCAACCAGCAACCTAGTTTTCTTCAAAATAATGAACTAAAGGTAAAAAAAATTAGCTTTTCAGTTTCCATTCGTCATTCTGCAAGAGACAAAGTAGTTTCAGTCCATCTCACCTCCCACGCCACTCAGGTCATCTCCCAGAAGTTGGAATAATTAATTCATAGTGCAACTCTGAGCCCTAAGGGCCTTTAGGGCTTTCAAATGAGATCTTTCAAGAACACACAGCAATAAGAACGATATATATATATATATATATATATATATATATATATATATATATATATATATATATATGAAAAGGCACAACTCTCCTAAACACGAGAGTGAAGTATTCTAAAGTGTTCTAAAGTTATATATATATATATATATATATATATATATATATATATATATATATATATATATATATATATATATATGTATACACATATATGTGTAGCTTCAGCATCCCCTTTCCTTGAGAGGGGGGATACTGGCTGACGCAGATCAGAGGAAACTTCTGAAGTTTGGTGTAATTACTGCATATTTTCTCTTACAGAAAGAGGATAGCTTTTAAAAAAATGATCTCTCGGGACATTGTTAGTCGGATGCGAACTGGATATGTATATATATGTATGTATGTAAATCGCGAAAATTAACACGTGATGAAAAATGTGACACTGTCAGACTTTGAAGGAAGAATTGAAACAGGAATTTCCTTTAGTACTTTCGTATTTAATAATACATCTTCAGAACCCTTCTGAAGATATATTGCTAATTATTTTATTTGTACTCTTTAATCTGAGTTATATAGAGTGATACTGTAATAATTTCTTAGGATTATGTTAAATATATAAGTTTGGAATATTATTTCCATTATTGATTGGAGGCGGGTAGTTTATTGTTCACCCCATACTCATCCTGTGAGCGATAGCGCAAAAAAGAATACACAGGGCTCAAAAGATCTTTATCAGACTTCAACGGTAATTATTAAATTAACAATTACAGCTATCATTCACAACTTATAATTATAACAGCTAGTTACAGAAATCGTTCCATTTCAATAGATTTACAATTAATCATTATATATTACTGGTAGGTCTTTCCTCTAATACCTATCAGTTTTAGCTATAGAGGTTGTAAATAATTCTGAGTGCTTCCAATTCAACTGGCAAGATGAATGCTCAGTTATAACTTTTCCATCATTTTCAATTGTGCTGCCATCGGGCTGATGAGCAATAATAGCACTTCCTGCCCCCTCCTTGTAGCTGATATGAGTGATCCGTCAGTGTATATGGCCTGTATATGTATATATATGTATATATCCGTCAGTGTATATGGCCTGTATGATGCTTTGTTTGAAGTTTGTGTAATGTGTATGTGTTCCCGGGGGACTTAGCAGCAGTATGTGTGTTGTTTGTGATTAGTTTCTTGATGGGGTCTTACGATCTTCAGGGTGGATATGATGAATGGGTAGGAATGGCCATAGGAATGGGTATGAATGGCCATAGGAATGGGTATGAATGGCCATAGGAATGGGTATGAATGGTCATAGGAATGGGTATGAATGGCCATAGGAATGGGTATGAATGGCCATAGGAATGGGTATGAATGGCCATAGGAATGGGTATGAATGGCCATAGGAATGGGTATGAATGGCCATAGGAATGGGTATGAATGGCCATAGGAATGGGTATGAATGGCCATAGGAATGGGTATGAATGGCCATAGGAATGGGTATGAATGGCCATAGGAATGGGTATGAATGGCCATAGGAATGGGTATGAATGGCCATAGGAATGGGTATGAATGGCCATAGGAATGGGTATGAATGGGTACAGTGGGTATGATACGAACGACGAATGGGAATGCTTTGATTTGATAATGGTGATAAATTGTATTGAGCTATTATGAATGCCAACCCCATTCTTGCCATATTTCTCTCCCATTAAACCGCCCTTTCCCCCCTTCCCATCACAACCCCTCCCACCGTAACCCTCTCCAGGTTTCCTCCCACGTAGCTTGCCTTTCTGAAGACCCCCAGGAATACCCAATTTACCTTAATAACCAGTTGATGCTTTACCAGTTAAGTGGTTATAATTTTCGCTTGTGTGTAGCGAGTAGTTGGGTTGTTAGGGCGGTGGTTGGGTTGTTAGGGTGGTGGTTGGGTTGTTAAGTGGGTAAAGTAGGTGGTTTGGGGTCAGGGGCTTTCTAAGTGGGGGAAAATTCATAGGTGAAATGGTTTTCTAACGTGGGGGGGGGTCGCTCTGGTGAGAGGGGGTGGAAGAAAATATTGCAATCATGCAATCAGAATAGCTTCTGCAGCCGTAGGTGTGACCAGGAGAGGTTGGTGAAGTATTGCCACGAAATATTCTCCGATTTTTCATATACCTTTATATATACACACACACACACACTCTCTCTGTATACACATATATATGTGTGTGTGTGTGTGTGTGTGTGTGTGTTTATGTGTGTGGTATTTAACTGTGCCCCGACACTCTCTCTCTCTTACTCTCTCTTACTCTCTCTTACTCTCTCTCTCTCTCTCTCTCTCTCTCTCTCTCTCTCTCTCTCTCTCTCTCTCTCTCTCTCTCTACCAGCAAGAAGAAACTCTAAATTTAATGGTTGATAAACGGTATAATCATCTGTCACTTGAGAGACAGTTATCTGTCTCATCAGTTTATCAGCAGATAAAAATCTGCTTCCACCCCCACCCACCCCCCCACACCCACCCTCAACCCTTCTCATTATCCAGAGAAACATTTGCTCAACGTTGCTAAGTTTACGAAGCAATTTTCAAGGGAAAATATGATTTTAATCGAATGTGTTTCCATTTTCCTGAATCCCCTTTTACTGGGCTCAATTGCTACTCTCGAAGAACCATCTGCTTTACAAGTAATTAGGTCACAAAAGGGGCTCTGAACTTCGGATCCAGCTATTGAAAACTTCCAATGGCCCGGAGAAGCACAGTAATTTTGGGAATAGCCAACTATTTATTCAACCAAATGGTTCCCAGATGCAAGGACGTTCACTGGATTCCAGTGAATTTCGGAGGACACTTGGAGCCTTCATGGGAATCGAATGAGTCATTTGACACGTCTTAGAGATTACAAGGCATCATTAGTTGCTACTAAATTATTTCTAATCACGTTGACTGGACGGTACAGCATTGGCCTGGCTTTTTGAAGTTCGACGTTCGATCCCCAGACAGTTCGAGTGGTTGGACATCATTCCTTTCCTCCTTGTTCTCATATCCCAGCTCCTTGTCCTCTTTCCCCAGCTCCTTTTCCTCATATCCCAGATCATTGTCCTCATATTCTAACTCGTTCTCATATCCCAGCTCCTTGTCCTCATATCCCAGCTCCTTTTCCCCATATCCCAGCTCCTTTTCCTCGTATCCCAGCTCCTTGTTCTCACTTCATGAAAGCAATAATCATTCAGGCTCGTGAACTTTCTCCTCATAGTTACCTTACCAACGACAGACTTACCAAATAATCTTAAGAATCACCTGGAGCCTTCCTAACTACTTCCCAAAATAAAGACTTCACTGAACTTCTTCCAGTTGTTTCAAGCACAAAGTTCTTCAGTGAACACTGCAGAACTGTTCTAGAGAAGGGGAATTGTTCTTCACTCCCCTGTGCATCTCCAGACACGAGACTAGATTGAACTTTAATGTTGTAGAAAAAGATATCCTTGCAAACGAGGATTAAACAACTGGCAACATATATATGCCATCTGAATAGACACTATATACACCTGGCTCCACCCCCTCCCTTACCAGGCACTATACACCTGGCACTGGACAAAACATGTGGCTTCACAAGGCTTCCGATATACCAATTTCAGGCTTGGGAAGATTGGAATTAATAGTGTGATTGATTCACCCCATTAAACGAGACGTCTGCGGGAGACGCTGTTTCTTCAGGGAGCTTAAGGGTGAGGAAACTCTCCTCTCTCTCTCTCTCTCTCTCTCTCTCTCTCTCTCTCTCTCTCTCTCTCTCTCTCTCTCTCTCTCTCTCTCTCTCTCTCTCTGGCGGGGGAAGGTGGTGATGCAGGCGGCTCTCTCTCTCTCTCTCTCTCTCTCTCTCTCTCTCTCTCTCTCTCTCTCTCTCTCTCTCTCTCTCTCTCTCTCTCTCTCTCTCTCTCTCTCTCTCTCTCGCACCAGCATCACGGGGACCTCTGAGGGCAGATTTTGTCACCTCTTAAGGTTGCGATGTTTTCATTATTGGCGATCGTAACTTGACCAAATCGTAGGTCAGGAATTTGTGTATCATAGGTATAATGGGGGAATTCTTAAATGGGCGGCTTTGGAACGTTGCGTGGGTGGTGTGGGAACGTTGCGTGGGTGGTGTTGGAATGTTGCGTTGGTGTGGGAATGTTGCGTGGGTGGTGTTGGAACGTTGCGTGGGTGGTGTTGGAACGTTGCGTGGGTGGTGTTGGAACGTTGCGGGGGTGGTGTTGGAACGTTGCGGGGGTGGTGTGGGAACGTTGCGTGGGTGGTGTTGGAACGTTGCGTGGGTGGTGTTGGAACGTTGCGTGGGTGGTGTGGGAACGTTGCGTGGGTGGTGTGGGAACGTTGCGTGGGTGGTGTTGGAACGTTGCGTGGGTGGTGTTGGAACATTGCGTGGGTGGTGTTGGAACGTTGCGTGGGTGGTGTTGGAACGTTGCGTGGGTGGTGTTGGAACGTTGCGTGGGTGGTGTGGGAACGTTGCGTGGGTGGTGTGGGAACGTTGCGTGGGTGGTGTTGGAACGTTGCGTGGGTGGTGTGGGAACGTTGCGTGGGTGGTGTGGGAACGTTGCGTGGGTGGTGTTGGAACGTTGCGTGGGTAGTGTGGGAACGTTGCGTGGGTGGTGTTGGAACGTTGCGTGGGTGGTGTGGGAACGTTGCGTGGGTGGTGTTGGAACGTTGCGTGGGTGATGTGGGAACGTTGCGTGGGTGGTGTTGGAACGTTGCGTGGGTGGTTTTGGAAGACTACCGACAAACAGCTCAATAAAAGGATGATTAATGACGGTGTTGATGCAACTGAGGAATCTTTTCGGTCTGTCCTTGGGGGCGTGTTTGTCGTGTCCGTGGGGGCGTATTTGTCGTGTCCGTGGGAGCGTGTTTGTCGGGTCCGTGGAGCCGTGTAGTGTGGTTGTGGGCGTGTGGGCGTGCCATATCTGGTGCCACAGCAGAATGGCACCTGGCACTGCAGGACTTGGCAGTAATGGCGGACTTCATCAACGTCAGGCAGAACAATCAACCTTGCTCCACCATATATCTTCCCATTCGCATAAACACACGGGAGGCGGGACCAAAGAGCCAGAGCTCAACCCCCGCAAGCACAACTAGGTGAGTACACACTTCTCTCCTCGTGTTAGCCTCGTGCCGGGGCCCAAGGACTAGAGCCAGAGTCTATCCTACTCTTCTGATGATTAAAACAATGACTCATTTATCACGCTTTTTATATAAATTATAATTTAGAGCAAAAATGTCTCCTGCTTTGAAAATTATATCCTGAATAATTTATTTTTGTTAATAAAAATTATTGTATACATAATATATTGTATTACACGTGTAATATACATTATACATACTTGTAATATACATGTGTATATTTATGTCTGAATGTTATTATGTTTTTTGATAGTTATGGGTCACTATCAGTGTTACGAGTTTGTTTGAAGATTAATATGTCTGTTGAGGGGGAATACAAGGAGGGAACGTGTCTTGGAGGGCCATTAGTCAAAGTGAAGAATTAACCTGGGCTGACAAGGAGGGGGGCGGGGGAACAGGCAATAACCTTTGTTGTGTCCCTCAGATGTGAGTCTCCACTATTGCCTTTCCTTGTTGCGTACACACACACGCACACATACACGCACGCACACACACACACACACACATCCAAGATCCACACATTTGGGATCCAAGAGTCAATGCTCGATCCTGCAAGCACAAATAGGTGAGTACACACACACACACATACACACACACACACACACACACACACACACACACACACAACACAAACACACACACACACACACACACACACACACACACACACACACACACACACACACACAAGAAAGGAATTTATAATTAAACACCAAAACCGAGCCTGTATCTAGACACACAACAACGGTGCCACATCAGCGGCGTTTGCAAATCTGTTGAACATTGTTGCAACTTACAAGAACTTGTACAAGGAGACAAATATGGAATTGTTCAACACATACGTGAGACCAGCATTGCAGCATGCAGCTCTTACTTGGAATCCACATCTTAAGAACCAAAAAACGAAACCCGATGGAGCTGAATCTCACAACATTAGATAAGACATGATTACGACGTATAAGATCCTCAAGCTCGTTATATATCCGATACCACGTTTAGGCTTATAGGTGATAAAACTCCAGATTGATGATTGATGAAGATTAAGCCACTCAAGAGGTGGCACGGGCATGAATAACCCGTAAGTGGTAGACTGGAGTTAATGTGATCTTTGATCGTGAATAAAACCCCAGTTGGTTGAGTGCTTGTAAGGCGGGGCCCAGGAGCAGGAGCTCGGTTCTGGAGGTATAACTAGGTGCATACAGGTCACGGGGGCCAGTGACCTTGACCTCTTCACCCTTACACACTAAAGATGAGCGCCAACTGGTCCATTCCTGATGGTAAACATCATGTGATTAATGACCCTCGTAGTCTAGTCGGCTTCGTTCTCGATTTACAATCGAAGATACCGGGTTCTATTGGCTGGCGGGAAAGAAAGGGTTTGGCAAGTTTGTGTTCACCTAATATACCTGTTCACCTAGCACCTAATATAAATTAACTTAACCTTTACCTAACGTAGTGTGTGACGTCACTGTGACGTGGTGTGTGACGTCACTGTGACGTGGTGTGTGACGTCACTGTGACGTGGTGTGCGACGTCACAATGACGTCATGGTGTTTATACCGGGCCAGGTTGTGGAGCCTCTAGTGGTCTAGAGGGAGACTAAAGGAGAGTGGACCGGCGCCTCTAAGGGACCCCGGAATGCTGTCGGGGCGGACAGGAATGTGTGTGTGTGTGTGTGTGTGTGTGTGTGTGTGTGTGTGTGTGTGTGTGTGTGTGTGTGTGTGTGTGTGTGTGTGTGTGTGTGTGTGTGTGTGTATGTGTTAACTCACCCATGAGAGAGAGAGAGAGAGAGAGAGAGAGAGAGAGAGAGAGAGAGAGAGAGAGAGAGAGAGAGAACGAAGGGGGGGGGGGTTGCTAATAAGTAATAATATTTCTTAAAATATTTAACTTAGTTCGAACCCCGACCAACCTATACCCGTCCTGTACCCCACACCATTCCCCCTGCAAATTTAGACGAGACTAGCCCTAAAAAGCGCCTAGCCTCCACCTTTGGACAGACAGACAGACATTCTCTCTAACAGTATAAACATACCTCGTAGCGAACTAACTCTAGCTAATAACCAAGCGCATACATAACAAAAAATCACTTTTGCAAACAGAATAATAATCACCTGAATGTAGAATAGCATCGTTAAAGCCAGTTACACACACAAAACAACCCATTCGATCTGTAGAGATAATGGGTACAAGTGTTAATTGTAAAAAAAAATGATTTCAGTATTATTGTCTTAAAGTTCCATACCAGGTTATCTTGAGGTTATCTTGAGATAATTTCGGGGCTTTAGTGTCTCCGCGGCCCGGTCCTCGACCAGGCCTCCACCCCCAGGAAGCAGCCTGTGACAGCTGACTAACTCCCAGGTACCTATTTACTGCTAGGTAACAAAACCAGGGGTCCATTTTCATCCGAATTTATAATCCGCTTGATGGTTTCTTCTTTAAGTAATGGAACTCACTACCCGGAAGACATTTTTTTCCCCATCTCGAAAATATTCGTAAATTATGTAAATGAGTCTTCCTTGCAGCCTTTTACCCCCCCCCCCTCCCCCTCCTCACACCCACGCATACATTAGTAATTTGTACCTGCATCTCATCTTCATGCATTAGGCCTCAATTTTCAAATTTTCAACACCTGCGCTGGGATTCGAGACATTTTTGTTTTCGCATTTGTTTAAAATTTCAGGAACTACTTCTTTCTGGTAGTGAAAATAATTTTACACATATGAAATTTAGATTATATATGTGTGTGAGAATCTGAGTGATTTTATTCTTAATTTCTGAATTCGTTCATGGTTAAAAAAAAACTGTGAATTTCTTATCATGAGAAACTTTTTTTTTTTTTTTTTGGCTAATCTCAATATAATTTTAATGT